>NW_027596691.1:0-182236 GCF_964194155.1 Cetorhinus maximus
AGAAAAGCAGCATATTATTGAAAGGGGGAGAGATTGCTGAACCCTGAGGTACAGAGGGATGTGGATCCCTTGGTGCATGAATCATAAAAAAATACAATACAGGAACAGCAAGTGATGAGGAAGGCAAAGGGATTGTTGTCATTTATTACAAGGGAATAGAATATAAAAGTAAAGATGTTTTGCTACAGTTTAACAGGGCGTCGATGAGGCCTCGTCTGAATTACTGTGTCCAGATTTGGTCTCTTTTCAGAAAGGATATAAAAGCATTAGAAGCTGTTCGGAGAATGTTCATTTAAATGATACTGGGAGGTGTTGTCTGTTATCTTATGAGGGAATTTGGATTGGCTGGGCCTGTATCCATTGGAGTTTAGATGAATGAGAGCTGATTTTATTGAAACGTATAAGATCCTGAGGGAAATTGACAGGGTGGTTGCTGAAAGGATGTTTCCCCTTGTGAGAGAGACTAACGATAGGGAACACGGTTTAAAAATAAGAGGTCTCCCATTTCAGACGGAAATGGGGGGATTTTATTTTTCTCTCAAGGGGTCGTGAAACTTTGGAACTCTCTTCCCCAGAGCGCGATGGAGGAGGAGTCATTAATATTTCAAGGCAGAGTTAGAGATTCTTCATTGACAAGGGAGTCAAAGGTTAGCAGAGAGTAGGCGGGAATGTGAAGTTAACGCCACAATCAATCAGCTATGATCGGAGTGAATGGTGGAGGAGGCTCCAGAGGCAGAATGGCCTACTCCCGCTACTAATCCGCGTGTTCACATGTACATACGATTGGAAAATGTCGTAATTACTGTAACTGGTATTCAGTTTAGAGTTCTATGGTCATTATATAGGTACCATTACAAAGGTACTTTCGAAGGGTCGTTGCTATTCTCTGTTTTGGGGGGACGTGGAGAGGGGAGGGGGCATCAGCCAATTTGAACAGAGCCAATTTCCAAACTTCAATGATATGAATGACGAGACAATTTCTCTATCACCAAGTGCTGTTGATTGAGAAATAAATGGTGGCGAAATAATGGGGGAAATCCTCTGCTCTTCCATTTTAATCCACTTAAAGGTACGTCATTCAGATGACATCAAAATGTTCTATTTTAGTCATGGGATAGAGGCGGAAAAAGAGGTGTGGGTTTCTAAAGAGGGAACCGACAGATGAGGATCACCAAACGATGGAAATAATAAATGATCAAATGTGGATGTGGGTTTTAGTTGGAATAAGTAGGATATGTTTAGAGTTATAGTCAAATTTTGAGTTGTTTGGTTACTTAATGATCACAAATCACAGAGTCTAACTTTTTCAATCGGCCATTCTTTCCCAGCGACACCGTCTCCGCCCACTCTCTACAGCCTGGTCTCCTCCTGTCAGCAACACAACCCCGACGGCTCCATCACCTACGGCTGTTTGGCGATGGACTATTCCCCAGAAATCACCAGCCTGACCTGGAAGAAAGATGGGCAGCCGATCACCACTGGATTTAAGACTTACCCGTCAGTGAGAAACCAGAAGGGAACCTTCACCCTGAGCAGCCAGATAATCATCACCGAGTCAGAGGGGGATTGCAGTAATATCAAGTGTGAGGTTCAATACAGCGGCTCAACCAAGAGCATTGGAATGCAATGTAAGTGTTGGGGAACCTGTGAGAAACAGAAAGGCTGTAATTGACCTGTATAGGACCTTGGTTATAGGGTTATAATACATTTATAGTGCTCTGCATAGTTTTGATTCCTGGAAATTCCAGGTTAGTGTCCATTGACCGCAAAGAGCCTGTTAAAATATAAGAACTCATTGTATCTGTTATCAATTTCTTCTGCAAGAAATGGCTAACCTGTGTTTTTTGAAGGCCCTCCTTCTGGCTTACTTCCAACTGTTCTCCTCACCGTGAGTTCCCGGGAAGAAATCACAACCAACAAATTTGCCATCGCCGTCTGTTCAATCGTCGATTTCCGTCCAAAGTCAATGACCGTGAAGTGGCTGAAGAATGGACAACCCATGGATTCAGGAATTGTCACCTCTCCCGCCTTTGAAGTGAAGGGGACCTTCTCGGCGACCAGTCGGCTGAATGTCTCCGCTGGGGAATGGTTCAGCGACGCGGTCTATACCTGTCAGGTCACTCATCAAGGGGTCACCCAAAGTCGAAACGCCACCAAGTGTGAGGGTAAGAAATACAAACCGAGGAAGCAATAGATCATTCTGCTCTCCGATGTTAATCAAATCAGGAATTTATTGGAGTTAGTAGACGGAACAACTTCTAATTTACTATCATGTAGTTATTGTTTAATTCCGATGTAAGGGCTGCATTCGGATTGTTCACCATTCAGGATTTTATCACGTCACGTCGCTACATTGACGTCACAGAGTGAGTGGGGTGGACTTGACATTAGCTTTACCCTGAGTCAGCTGATCATATTTGGAGAGGCAGAAGGTGTCTGGAACCCTTCACTGGTAACAGCTTCGGGTTAGAGTGTTGGAAAGTGCATCCACCCTATTTATAAAACGGCTTTCAGTACTGCATTCCAGGGCCCAGGAATGGTATATTTGTATTGGGACTGGGGCAACGCAGATTCATGAGAATGTTACCGGGGCTGAACGACTTAAATTATGAGAACAATTTACACAGACCAAGCTGGTTTTCCTTTGTGTAAAGAAAATTAAAGACGATATTTAGAGGTTGATATGTGCAAGGTGATTTATTCTCCTTCAGGGAGTGAAGGCTGAATACTGCTGTCCTGATTCTGAATGTGAAACTTTGGTTGATTTTCATTTCTGTCTCACAGGTGATCACGACTGCCGCAATGATCCCACAATTACTCTACTGCCACCGCCAATAGAACAGGTCTTACTGGAGGCGACCGTGACATTAACCTGCATCGTTTCTAATGCTCCTTATGGAGTCCTTGTGTCCTGGACACAAGAGAAGAAGCCTTTGAAATCAGAGATCGCCGTCCAACCGGGAGCGGATCATGACAGCGTGGTCAGCAACGTAAACATCTCGACACAAGCCTGGCTGAGTGGGGCTGAGTTCTACTGCGTGGTGAGCCATCAGGATCTGCCGACTCCTTTAAGAAGTTCCATCCACAAGGAACAAGGTGAGCGGTGAGATTGAAGCAATAAGTGAGCCATTGTGTCTATTTCCAGGCTAAGTGCTAGGGTCAACATTTAGAATCCAGTGTATTAATGGTCTCATCTGATTGGCAATTTCACTAATTAAACGTTCTGGGCCTGTAGACTTTAAGGGGAAAATTGATAAGTAAATGTAGGAACAATGAATTGAAGGCTGTGCTATTGGATTTAGATGAAGTCAGGTGGGAGGAGCTTGGTGTGGAGCTTAAACACCAGCACAGACCAGGTGGACCGAATGACCTGTTTCTGTGCTGTAAACTTTAAGCAGCTTTCCAATCCAACTCCTTAAGTTCTCAGATAAAAGGATTGTATCTGTAAGATGTTGGATTCGGGGGCCAAAATCCCGAAAGGGACAGTCAGCTGGTCATCAGGAAATTTAAGATTTTTTAAAAGTTTATTAAGAAACAACAGTTTAGGCCGATGCAGGAATTCATTGGACCGGAAAAGTATACGACGGGTGACAGCTGACAGCAGTTTACTGGTCCCAGGCGGCGGACAAATGGTTGGCACAAAGTGAATTGATCTCACCTTCCTGCTCCTCCTTGGCCGTTTTGAGGAAGGCAGCTGCCACCGGGCACTGCAGCCTCACCACGGCACCTCACCAGCATATGACCCCACCAGGACCTAGGCCCTTTGCCTGAGCACTTGTTAATATAACCTTTCTCTGGGGGCTATTAACTTATCCAGTGTCAATTACCAATGCAAACTCTTCTCACCAAAGGTTACAGGATATATACCCAAACTGCCAGGGTGGCTACCACATCCCCAACATCCTGTTCGCCCCCCTGCTCGAGGTCAGATTTTAAGTTTACATCATGCTGATGCTCACATCCTGGTCCTTTCTAAACATTTGCATAGATGAGGGGGTGCACAAGACTACAGCCTCCCAACTCAGGAGTGTCAACATGGCAGCCTGAACTGAGACTGTTAAGAGGTCAAAGTGTTTAGAAATCCTGTTTCCAGAGAGAATCCATACTATTTAGCAACTCTTTAAAGGTTCATTATTATCCAGAAAATAGCAGCTTTTGAAGACCTCAATTTCTTAGACATCCAACCCTGCTCCGAGCTGGAAAACCAGATAGATCCCAAAATGGAAAATGGAAACTTTTAAGATTCAATACAAATCGCATTTCTCTCACATCTAAGCAGCGTTTTTTTTTTGGCTCTGAAATTGTCCAGTTTATTAACAGTTATTGTAATTTTTATGCAGGTTTTCTGCGAGAACCGTCCGTGTCTGTCCTGCTGCCCTCGGCAGAAGATGTCTCCGCTCAGAGATTCGTCTCCCTCAGCTGCTTAGTGAGAGGTTTCTCCCCACGAGAGATTTTCGTCAAGTGGACCGTCAATGACAAGCCAGTGAATCCCGGGAACTACAAGAACACCGGGGTGGTGGCGGAGAACGGCAATAGCTCCTTCTTCATGTACAGCCTGTTATCCATTGCAGCGGAGGAGTGGGCCAGCGGCGCTTCTTACTCCTGTGTGGTGGGACATGAAGCGATCCCCTTGAAGATCATCAACAGAACGGTTGATAAATCCAGCGGTAAACCGAGTTTTGTGAATATTTCCCTTGCACTGATGGACACCGTTAATTCATGTCAATGAGAATCTCTCGGTTACATTTCAAACTTCAATAAAAAAAAAATAAAGTCATTTTCTCCAATCGTGATTTAAATGCACAGTCGCTTAATTAATTTTGTTTTCCACTTTTGCTAATGTTAGAGCTGTTTAGTTAAAATCGGATATTTCCAGGGCTCAGAACCAAGTCTTGTACACCCAGTGCTCCCAGCTCAGATGCATCCTGGGTTAGAGACAGAGTAAAGCTCATTCATAACGGGATTCTGCAAAATAACATCACCAACTCTCCTCCCACTGAGGAGAAATCTGACAATTTCCCATTTCCGGCAAACAAACTCAGCGCATTTAGATCTCAGTGTTGCTGCTTCTCTTATTGTCCAATCCTTTAAAATGGATATCAGCTTTAAGTTGCAGCATCGCACCCACTGGGAATTGAAGTGAGGGTCACACAGAAACATGTCCCAACAATGCCCCATCAGAGAGAGGGGGAAGAAAAATTGTTAACCCACTGTACCCCCCACTTCCCCAACAGAGAGAGGGGGAGGGGAAATTGTTAACCCACTGTACCCCCACTTCCCCAACAGAGAGCGGGGGAAGGGAAATTGTTAACCCACTGCACCCCCTCACTTCACCAACAGAGAGAGGGGGGGGGAGAAATTATTAACCCACTGTACCCCCACTTCTCCAACAGAGAGAGGGGGAAGGGAAATTGTTAACCCACTGTACCCCCATTTCCCCGACAGAGAGAGGGGGAATGGAAATTGTTAACCCACTATACCCCCACTTCACTAACAGAGAGAAGGGGAAGAGAAATTGTTAACCCACTGTACCCCCACTTCACTAACAGAGAGAGGGGGAAGGGAAATTGTTAACCCGCTATACCTCCACTTCCCCAACAGAGAGAGGGGGAAGGGAAATTATTAACCCCCTGTACCTCCGCTTCCCCAACAGAGAAAACTGAAAGGAAAATTTTTAGCCAATTTTACCTCCACTTGCTAAACAGAAAGACGAGGAAGGCCATTAGTTAACCCGGTGTGTCTCCACCTTCTCAGCAGAGAGAACCGAAAGGGAAATAGCTTAGCCAAGCAGACGGAGCAAAACTATGAACTCACTGGACTCTCAGTCCCCGAGCAGAGAATCTGGAAGGGAACGGGCCTCTGCTGTAAGGACCCAGTTACCAACAGCAGAAGTCGGCTTCTAGCTTACTGGCCACAGGTTTTAAAGTCCCATCATGCTTAAAATGTTGTAAAATATATATTTATGCAACATAATTTTAAGAAGTTTCCACACTCTTGTTCCTGTTAATCTTATGCTAAGATTGATTTCCCATCATCCGAATCTAAACTGATGATTAAATCCTCCCTGGGTTGTTCACGGTTCTGCCCCTGAATTTCATGAGGCAGATGGTTGATTGTTTGCATTCGTTCACCTGATATCACCTTGCACCTCACAGAAAACACGTTTATATAGAACATTGAAAATATTCACCAAAATTTTCACTATCAGGGTCAGACTCGATCGTTGGGACCTGGTGAAACACTGAAAAATAGTAAAATTGCACACAAGGGACACAAATGGACGCACACAAACATACATACATACACACATAGGCACAGACACGCAGACACAAACACACACAGTACAGGCAGACACACACATACATACATAGGCACACACACACACACAGGCACAGACACACACACAAACACGGGCAGACACACAAACACACACACATAGACAAATACACATTTGCACACACACAAACACAGGCACAGACAGACACACACGCACACACAATCACACATAAACACAAATACACACACAAATGCAGGCACAGGAACACACATATACACAATCACACACACACACACAAATACACACGTGCACACACACATACACACACACTCACACACATATACACAATCTCACACACACAGACAGATAAAATCAGACAAGCAGACTCATACAAGGACACAAATATGCATTATCACACATTCACAATGACAGAAATACAGACAAAAAGACACACAATATCATACACATTAAAACAAGTACATGGATACACATGAACACATGCACACACATGAGCAGACGACACCCAGACAGACAAAAACATAGAGGAACAGACTAACACATTCACAGGCACACATGTAGACACAAACATGAAACACGCTTATACACACGAGAACACAAAAAACACACGTTAGTACGTTTGAAAACATAAACACACATTGATACATAGTTTTAAATATCCATCAACACACAAATGCACACATTAAAAACTCTCTCTCTCTCTCTCTCACACACACACGCTGTGACACAGACATTAATATGCTGACACATACGTGGAACACAAAAAGAAACATTAACACATATTAGCAGACAAGAACGCATAAACACACACTAACACAGATAGTAATAAATAAACATAGATATCAATACATAAACACACACAATAACACACTCATACATACACATTGGCAAAAAAAAACAAAATATACATGCAGACGCAGACACAAAAATGCACAAGTCAGCACTCATTGGCAAATGAACACACCTCAATACTCTTTCAGACATATGGACACAGAAACAAAGAGTGATGCAAGGCACGATATACTCATGCACACATACATAAAAGCTAAAGCATGACACAAACGCCAGGCTATTGAAGAAGGTTTAATTCAAATGCACTTTTTTAACCGACGTATCCTCCGGCAATTGTCCCTATTACATAATGATCCGAAAAGCACACTGAAACAATGTTCTTACTGAGAATCTGATTTAAGTTAATGACGCACCAAACATTCCCATCACAAATAGACAAACAAGATGGGAACTCACATCCGAGATTTAAAAAAGCAACGTTCACAGTTTCCAAATAAGTTGCTCAGTGAATCTCTCTTGATATCCATCATAATATTCTCCAATAATAGATCGTACGAAATTGTTCGAAAATAAAATGATATTGGAGATAATTTTCTATATTTTCCGACTCGGACTATACGAGGATTGTAAAGGAAGAACAGCTGTGGAGATAGTTACAGAGATAGGTTGCTGAAATTCACGAGCTTAACAGTAGATATATATTGAACATTAAATTAGAGAATGCATTAATAACTTAGGAAAGAGTAAAGAGTATATTTTTAAAAGATATCCTAGATTAATAAATAACCTAATTATATTTCCTCGGTTACATCCTCGCAGATTCCACAGATAGCACCTGGATTGAAGACTCTGAGGATGATAACGGCAACATCTGGACAACCGCTTCCACATTCATCATTCTGTTCTTCCTGAGCATTTTCTACAGCACTGCCGTCACTCTGGTGAAGGTGAGAAGATTCAATCCACTCACACTTCAAACTGACAGAAGCAGTTTGAAAAATCTCTCAATGTTTCATTGATTAAAACACTAACATAAATGTCCCACATTCTAAACATCTGCTTCATTATTTTATCCTCTTTTGCAGATCAAGTGACCTGTTGAATTTTGGACACCGTAGATTTTCCTCAGCCGTTTATTGAGATCTCTGTATTACGAATTTAAAATATGTCCTCTCGGTGAATCTAAAAATGAAATACCTTCAGTTCATGTTTCCGAATTTGTAACTAAGACAGTCATGGACGGTATTTCCGCTTCTCTGTTTGAAATGTGCGAGATAATTATGGCTGTGTTGTAATTGTAGCTTATAATTCCCCAGTAGTTTGAATTCCATGTGTAAATAAGTAGCTTTCCTCATTCACAATTATTCCCTTCCCTTTATGTTGAGCTCCGGTTTTCTCTTTCTGGTCTCTGTTACAGCTGTACATACAGTTGGCAGCTCAGAGCGAATGTGTTCTGTTCTCAGTGTGACTCTCAGTCATCTTATTCAGTCCAGTTGACTTTAAAATAAACTTTTCTGTAAAATGTTCTCCGAAATTGTTAATAAATCATGAATGTGAAACGAACTGACTTTGCTGAACTCCTTTCCCCAAGGCCCATCGACACCGCTCCATTTCCCCTATTACACTGTTTCCTCCCCTTTCCCAGATTTTTTTTAACCATTCCTGTTTGGGATGTGAATCAAAAACAGAAAATGCTGGAAAAACTCAGCAGGCCCAACAGCATCTGTGGAGAAAAAATGAGTTAACGTTTCGAGTCCTCATGACTCTTCTTCAGAGCCCAAGGTCCTTCAGTGAAAGAGTCACTGCGCCATCCAGCGACCCATCGGTGTTAATACACTTTTACCTCTGCCTTTTTATAGTAAACCCCAAAGCCAGGATGATTGCACAGCGAGGGGAGCCTCGGTGATTTCACTCATACTCAGGTCTGTCACAGTCACATGTCAGGTAATAGTAAACAGCAGGGGTCTGCTTCATCAGATGCCCACACAGGACAGCATATGGAGGACTAAAGTTTCCTTTACACTGTCCCATTAAACACTCCCAGGGTCTGTGTAGCAGGGGTTAGATTGGGAGTAAAATTTTTTTTTCTCTTTATCCTTTCATGAGATGTGGGTGTCGCTGGCAAGGCCGCCCAGAACAGCCCGGCTTCCGAGGCCAATTCAGAGGGCAGTTAGGTCACATTGCTGTGGACCTGGAATCACATGTCGGCCAGGCTGGATAAAGATGGCAGATTCCCTTCACTAAAGGACATTAGTGCAGCAGATGGATTTTTACGACAATCGGTGATAGTTGTCATGGTCACCATTATTGAGGCTAGTTTTCAATCCCAGGGTTTAATAATTGAATTCACATTCCAGCAGCTGCCATGTTGGGATTTGAACCCATGCGCCCAGAGCATTCGCCTGGACTCTCTCCACCTTGTCCAATTAAACACTCACAAGGCAGAGACGTCACAATCCACCTTCTCAATGCAATTAGGGATGGGCAATAAATGCTGGCCCAGACAGCCACGCCCACATCGCATAAATGAATAACAAAAAATTCACAAATACCGCAGACTGAACCGTTGACACAAACCATGGGAGATTCCTAGAGACTAGGGCCAATCTGACACAAACACATTATCGAGCAGTAATCCTTCAAATTATTACCACAGTTTGGGGCTTATTAGGAACACCAGGGAGCACAAATCGTGGAAATTCCCAGGCCCTGCGGCCTGCCAGGCACAACAAACAACTGAATTCACGGAACATCACCCCAGGGATCCTCTCTCCCTGCTCCATTCTCTCTCATACCTTTCTTCTGAACTCATTGAACATCACCCTAGGGATACTCTCTCCCTTCTCCATTCACTCTGAAACCATCCTCCTGAACTCACTGAAGATCACCCCAGGGATCCTCTCTCCCTGCTCCATTCCCTCTGATACCATCCTCCTGAACTGACTGAACATCACTCCAGGGATCCTCTCTCTCTGCTCCATTTCCAGGCTTGCTTTTATCCAGTAACCTCCCACACAAATAGTTTTCCAATATTTATTTTTGTAAATGGGATAAATTATATCAAACATGTGCATAACATCCAGCCCATTAGAAATATTGGGTTCAAAATAACAAATATAAATTGATTCTATGATTGCACATATAGAACTGGAACACACCATCGCACCGAATGAATCCACTGTCAGTTTACATGTTGCTCAGTGAAAATTTCAATCATCCTTGACTTTTTGGCATTTGGGCACTGAGCCGGGAAGCAGTCTGGACTCAAAGAACATGTGAACATATAAACTCGGAGCAGGAGTAGGCCACTCGGCCCTTCAAGCCTTCTCCGCCATTCAGTAAGATCACGGCTGATCTGATTGAAACCTGCTGCTTACCCCGATCACCTTTCACCCCCTTGTTGATCAAGAATCAATCTAGCTCTGCCTTAAAAATATTCAAAGACTCTGCTTCCACTGCCTTTTGAAGGAGAGAGTTACAATTACTCACGACACTCTGAGAAAAAAACTTCTTTCATCTCTGTCTTAAATGAGCGATCCCTTATTTTTAAACAATGACCCCTAGTTCTAAATTTTCCCACAAGACGAAAGATCCTCTCCACATCCACCCTGTCAAGACCCCTCAGGATCTGAAAGATTTCGATCAAGTCGCCTCTTAGCCTTCTAAACTCCAGCGGATGCAGGCCTAGCCTGCCACCTTTCCTCATAAGACAAGCCGCCCATTCTTGGTATTAGTTCAGTAAGCCTTCTCTGAACTGCTTCTAACGCATTTACATTTTCCTTAAATAAGGAGGCTAATACTCTACACTGTACTCCTGATATCACTGTCCTGTACAACTGAAGTATAACCTTCTTATTTCAATTCCCCCTCACAGCAAATAATAACATTCTATTAGCTTTCCTAATTACTTGTTGTGCCTAAATAGTTCAGCATTTTTCAATTTCTGTCAGACCTTCTTAATAGCTTTGCACATCTGGAAAGTATTCTCCCATGTTCTATCCTTGTTACCCTGACGTGTCTAAATCTCTTCACAGCCGAGATACTCCTCCCCACAGTTTACATTTCCACCGCTTCCCTCAGCTAAACTTTATCCACTGGCACCAGCAGGGATCGAACTCACAGCATCTGGTTTGATAAGTCCACTATTTTAACCACGGGTTACGCCAACCGCGCCAGAAAGGTTAAGGTCCTCTTCCAACTCTTAAACCTACTGTTATTCTCTGTGCCATTTACTATGAAGATGCATAACGAAAGTGAGTAAAGTTTATGATGGTAAAAATGCATTCATCTCCCTCAGGGAACTGAATCATATTGACACACGCAGAGGAACACACACAGACATAGACACCGATAGAGACAGCGGCCTAAGGAGAGACAAACATCCAGAAATCAAGGATGTCACCAAATTGGCTCCATTTTTGTTCCATTTCCAACTGCAAATTTGGTGAATGCCGACAGATGAACGGAAATGAAAAATACAGGGAAGCGTTTGAAAGGTTTTTTTTAGTCCATTTAATAGATAATCATTTACTGTAACTCATTCTTAAAACCAGAACTGTGAGAAATGTAAACTAATAAATGTAGATTGCAGGTTCAAAATGTTGGATTTTCACCTGTACCAGGAAACTCTAAAGGGTTTCAAACCCATTAAATAAGTCAGTTCCGTACATCGTCGCCATGTACCTTTTAATGTTCTGTACATAAAAGGACAGAGTGGTTACAGAGGGGAATGAAGAAATGCAGCCCCATCTATTCCTCGCTGTCCTACAATTTCTGCTGCCTCTCCTCGATCTTTCCGCCAGAATGGAGCACTGCACACCGAGCGCACATGGTGGGCACATGATTGAGGTACATAAAATTATGAGGGGCATAATAGGGCACACAGGAACGAACTTTTCCCCTTGGTGGACGGATTTTAAGGTAAAGGGTAGGAAGTTTAGAGGGGATGCGAGGAAGAATTTTCTCACCCAGAGGATGGTGGGAATCTGGAACTCACTGCCTGAAAGGGTGGTAGAGGCAGAAACCCTCATGACATTTAAGAAGTATTTGGATGTGCACTTGCGATGCCATGGTATACAAGGCTATGGGCCTAGTGCTGGAAAATGGGATTAGAATAGTTAGGTATTTGTTTGACCGGCGCAGACTCGATGGACCGAAGGGCCTTTTTCTGTGCTGCAGCCCTCTCCAACTCAATGACTGAAGGGTGTGGCAAAATTGATTCGAAATACGGACAGTCTGAAACTCTGGCAGCGATGGGATTTCAAGCCACGCCTCCATAGAGTCTGAAACTTAAATCCAGCGCCTTAGACCGCTCGGCCACTGCGACGTCTAAAATTGTCATTGCCTTGACTGGAAATTTCAAACGCCGTCCACTTTGTAACGCTCAGTAACTGAACGGCCTCCAATGTAAAAACATACGGAAAGAAACAATCTCTTCTTGCATCTTCCCAACCTGCTTTTTCTCCCTGAACCTTTTTATTATGAAGCTACACAACTAATGTGAATGAAGTTTGCGATGGTAAAATGCGTCCACCCCCTCGTGGAACTGAACCGAATTGATATATTCCAGATCCGAACCATTGGCTGTGCAACATAGAAGCCCCTTTAAAATTGTAACCTTAATTTTCTGTTTCCTCTCCTCTCCGACGAAAATGAATCACTTCACACTTCCAGACATGAAATTTCAGCTGCCACTTGTCCGTCGAAATGGATTTGTTGAAGAACCCGAAAGGAGAACCGACTCAAACTTGACAATCAGACACATAGACACAAGAACAAAGAAGAAAAGTACAGCACAGGAACAGGCCCTTCGGCCCTCCAAGCCTGCGCCAATCATATTGCCTGTCAAACTAAGACATTTTGCACTTCCAGGGTCCATATCCCTCTATTCCCATCCTATTCATGTATTTGTCAAGTTGCCTCTTAAACACCACTATCGTACCTGCTTCCACCACCTCCTCTGGCAGCGAATTCCAGACACTCACTACCCTCTGCGTAAAAAACTTGCCCCGCACATCTCCTCTAAAGTTTTCTCCTCTCCCCTTAAATCTATGCCCCTAGTAATTGACTCTTCCACCCTGGGAAAAAGCTTCTGACTATCTACTCTGTCCATGCCACTCATAATTTTGTAAACTTCTATCAAGTCATCCCTCAATCTCCGTCACTCTAGTGAGAACAATCCGAGTTTCTCCAACCTCTCCTCATAGGTAATAACCTCCAGACCAGGCAGCATCCTGGTAAACCTCCAAGTGTGGCCTAACCAAGGTTCTACACAGCTGCAGCATGACTTCCCAGCTTTTATACTCAATACCCCTGCTGATGAAGGCAAGCATGCCATGTGCCTTCCTAACTACCTTATCCACCTGCGTTGCCACTTTCAGTGACCTGTGGACCTGTACACCAAGATCACTCTGCCCGTCAATGCACTTAAGGGTTCTGCCATTTACTGTATAATTCCTATCTGTATTAGACCTACCAAAATGCATTACCTCGCATTTGTCCGGATTAAACTCCATCTGCCAAGTCTCCAACCGATCTATATCCCGTTGTATCCTTTGACAATCCTCTTCACTATCTGCAACTCCTCCAACATTAGTGTCGTCTGCAAACTTACTAATTAGCCCAGTTACACTTTCCTCCAAATCATTTACGTATACTACAAACAGCAAAGGTCCCAGCACTGATCACTGCGGAACTCCACTAGTCACAGCTCTCCATTCAGAAAAGCATCCTTCCACTGCTACCCTCGAGTGTGTGCGCGCAAACACTCACACACACCATTTTGTGTTGAGCTGGTTTCAGTTGTGCCTGTTAACCAGAAGATAGATTTTTAATTGGATACCATTAGGATCCTGCAGCAGTCCATTCGACTGAGGAGACAGTTCTAGATTCTGTCTGACACCATCAGTGGGTCAGGTGGAAGCTTAATAGAAAATCCTGCAGGGAAAATAATCCTTAACATTAAAAATCTATCTGAGCAATTGTCTCAGTGCTACACCAGTGTGAATTAGTAAACTTTTAACACAACAGGGTTTGTCACTAAGTAGTGTGCAGTGCAGTACAGTGCACTAATGCTCACCTTTAGTCTTGCCCCTCAATCCCAGTTAATCTGGGAGATTGTTACAAGATTCACCCCATCCTTTCGACACAAATATTACCCACATAACACTGGAGTCATTAGAAATTGATGTGTGCTTCCCACACACTGTCCTTTTAAATATACTTCACTCCTACCAGCCTTTAATGATCAAAAACATAACAGGGTTAATAGCTGCTGATAGCTGTCAATGAGATTAAATTAATGCTTGAAATGATTAAATCTTCACATGCAAAATATATTTTGTTTTATTCTTTGATGGGATGTTGGTGTCACTGGCAAGGCCAACATTTGTTGCCCAACCTTAACTGCCCTTGAACAGAGTGGCTTCCTCAGTAATTTCAGAGGGCAGTTAAGGGTTAATCACATTGCTGTGGGTCTGGCCTCACATGTAGGCCAGACCAGGTGAGGATAGCAGATTTCCTTCCATAAAGGACATTAGTGAAGCAGATGGGTTTTTACAACAATCAATGATAGTTTCATGGACACCATCACTGAGACCAGATTTCAATTGCAGATTTTGAATATCATCATGAGGTTAGAAGCCTGGTCAATATGCTCAGGTTCTGAAGGTGAAATCCACAATCTAGAGATCCTGAAATCAGTGTTGTCACTGTAACCAAGCTGCTACCGAAATGTTTAAGGAGCTAAGGTGACATTTTGCATCTACAGTTTGACCATAACATTGGTTAATACCGTTACTGTTAAACTTCCAGATAAAATCACAAACAGCAACTTCAAGCAGAAGGAGCAGAATAAACGAACTGGAGAGAAACACGAGAGCCCACAGGCGAGTACCACATAGAGCAGGTTCACACACCCGGGGACAGGGTGGGTTGCCGCGTCTGGGGGTGGGGCGGGTTCACACACCCAAGGCTCACCGGGAATGATCAGAATAAGGAAACCGTCCAGAAAACTACCAACAGGAATCTTCAGCTGAACACATCACTCATTCTTAAAGGGACCAAAGGGGTCCTGACACTGTGAAGTTAAAGGGGCAGACACAGCTTCAGCCTTCTCTCTGTTACCTTTCTGATAGTTAAAGGCTGGTAGGAGTGAGGTATATTTAAAAGGACAGTGTGTGGGAAGCACACATCAATAAAACTGGGAATTCTTGGACATACGCTGCAGGTCATTCTTTTTCTGGGAATCAAACTGTTGTATTATTGTCCCAGCAGTTAACATTCTCCTGTGAACTCCTCCAGCTTCTAGTTTAATGCAGATTTTAACCCAATAAATTTCAGCATGTTTCGATTCAGCAACTCGGGACTGACACACAAACACGTTGAACCATTTTAGACTTATTAAGAACCATTTTCCGTCTGGAAACTTAAACCTGCTGTTTCACTTTCAGTCAGGAACAGATCACAATTTTACACCAATCTTTCATTTGGCAGCACATTTCCAGCATTCACCGTTGTTCTTCCTGACTCTAAACCCAGTTGTAAAAGAGCCTTCTGTTCTGTGTCTAGGAGCTCTGAACCATGGAAGAGAGCAGCTGAGACACATTTCTTATACACCTCAGGATTCACCCACATGGGGATTATGCAGTCAGTGAAGAAAGATGAGAAAAACCAAAGTGTTGTTTGGGGGTCCCTCACTGTGAACCTAATGGACTGTGTCCAGGCTGAAGTTTTGTTCCTACTGTAAGATCCTCCCCCAGATTGTCCTTTCTGACTCCAGTCAGGCGATGTTAAACACTCAAGTGGGGAAAAACAAAAATCTACAAACAAAGCTGATTTATGTCACATTTATTCAGAATATTGAACCTCATCAACAGGTCAGGACAGTCAGAATGAACATGGTTCAGTCCTGGTATGATTAACAGCATCAACAGGAGTAGAATCCAAACCTTGCAGTCGCTTGTGAACCCACTGGTGTGTTCGCAGGTGTGATGACTGAGTGAATGCCTTTCCGCAGGCATTACAGGCGAACGGCCTCTCCCCACTGTGAACTCGCTGGTGTTACAGCAGATAGGATGAATGAGAAAATCTCTTCCCACACACAGAGCAGGTAAATGGCCTCTCCCCACTGTGAATGCTCTGGTGTGTCAGCAGGTTGGATAACTGAGTGAATCCCTTCCCACACACAGAGCAGGTGAACGGCCTCTCTCCAGTGTGTACTCGCTGGTGATTCAATAGGTTGGATGACCGAGTGGATCCCTTCCCACACACGGAGCAAGTGAACGGTCTCTCCTCAGTGTGAACCTGCTGATGTGTCAGAAGGTTAGATGAACGGGTGACTCCCTTCCCACAGTCAGAGCAGGTGAACGGTCTATTCCCCGTGTGAAGTTGCTGGTGTATCAGAAGGTTGGATGAATTAATGAATCCCTTCCCACAGTCAGAGCAGGTGAACGGCCTCTCCCCAGTGTGAATTCGCTGGTGATTCAGTAGGGCAGACGGACGGCTGAATCCCTTCCCACAGTTGGTACAGGTGAATGGCCTCTCTCCAGTGTGAGTATATTGATGTGTTAGCAGATCCTTTTTGCTTTTAAAGCTCTTGTCACAGTCAGAACAATTAAAGAATTTGTTATCAGAGTGAACAAGTTGATGTGTCAGAAGGTGGGATGACTGAATGAATCCCTTCCCACACACGGAGCAGGTGAACGGCCTCTCCCCAGTGTGAATACGTTGATGTATCAGCAGATCTTTTCTGCATTTAAAACTCTTCTCACAGTCAGAACATGTAAACGGTCTCTTATCAGTGTGAACAAGTTGGTATGTCACAATGTGGGATGACCGAGTGAAGTCCTTCCCACACACAGGGCAGGTGAATGGCCTCTCCTCAGTGTGAACTCGCTGGTGTGTCCGAAGTTTGTACAAATGGGTGAATCCCTTCCCACAGATGGAGCAGGTGAATGGTCTCTCCCCAGTCTGACTGTGCCGATGAACTTCCAGTTGGGATGGGAAATTGAATCCCTTCCCACAGTCCACACATTTCCATGGTTTTTCCATGGTGTGGGGGTCCTTGTCTCTGTCCAGGTTGGAGGCTTAGTTGAAGCCTTGTCCACACACAACACGTGAACAGTTTCTCCCCACTGTGAATGGTGTGATATTTTTGCAGACTGTGTAACTGCTTAAAGTTTTTTCCAAAGTCAGTTCACTGGAACACTCTCACTCGGGTGTGTGTGTGTGTTGAGGCTTTTCCAGTCACACCGATGTTTGAAATCCTTTCCCAAAGACAGAATAGACGAACATTTCTCCTTCCACATTCAAAAGTTGATGATACTCAGGTCCTGATGAATTCAGTGCCTCTGACAGATCTTGATGTGATGTTTGCTTTGCGTTTTCTGTCTGCCAGTCACCTCCGTTTAATACCCTGTAAAACGAGTTTACAAAAGTCATCGCTTTAAATCCAGGACTGAAATTCAGAACAGACAATTGTAGTTTCTATGGAACATTTATTTCTCTCTTGTTCCCCCAAAGCTGTAAATCCCCGTGCCACACACTCTCCCTCCTCCCTGGGCTGAAATCCAAACCCATCTCACCATCTCCACCATTTCTTTCCTCCACTCCCAGTTTTCTCCCTCCCGCTCCTCTGCCTGGGTTCAGTTCTCCAGCTCCTGTGTCTCTGATTCAGGGTCTCAGGCAGGACCCCAGCTGCCGTCGGGCGGGACACAGGAGGGGGGACCCTCCCGGGTGGGTCTTACCCGGACCCTGAGTCCGTCCCCCCAGTTTCTGAGCCCCCGGGCGGCCCGCGGTCTCCCCGCAGTTTCTGAATCTCCCGCTCCGGAGCCTCTTCCCCTGAAGCCGGCGCTGTCACCGGGAAGAAGCCCCGGAGCTGCAAACACGGGTCATGGAGGCTGTGATCCGGGATTGCGGCCTACACCGGGTGTTTCTGAAGCCTCTCCACCCCGACCCGCCGGCTCGATTCGGCCTCACTCACCCGCCGCCTCCAGTCAGTTTCTGTCTCCCTGCGGCTCCGACACCAGCCCGGCCGACCAGACCCAACACCCGCACTGCGCATGCTCTAGTCAGAGCAGCACTGCGCCTGCGCAACAATCGCCTGTTGTACAGATAGGGCACATTTTGTCTCACGGTGAATGCTGGGTAACCACCACCGCCATCGACAACCTGTTTCATCGAATACAACATCATCTTTCGTGGTCCGATTACGATTTGAACCCTGGATATAAAATGGTTAAGTCAGTTGACACAGCATCCATAGTTCTATCCTGGATTTGATTAACAGCAGGAAAAAACCCTCAATGTCAAATGTGAACTCACTGGATTATTAGCAGGCGGTGTGAACGAGTGTGTCTTTTCTCGCAAACAGACATTTAAACAGCTCCTCATCACCAATTGATTGTATATCAATTGCTTTGAACTTTTAAAGCTGAATAGTGGAAATACTGAATAGATCCCTCTGCGCATATAAAGTATCTGAATGGTCTCCCTCTGACGTGACTGTGTTCTTGTGTCAGTAAATGGGATGACCAAGTGAATCCGTGTCTACATACAGCTGGTAGACGGTGTTTTTGTGGTGTGATTGTACCCATGAGTTCCCAGCTCAGACATGCTTCGCAAACTCTTAATATAACGATTTCCATATTCTTACATTTCCCTGGTCAAAGAAAAGCAAAAATACTGTGGATGCTGAAAATATGCAATAAAAATAGAAAATGATGGAAATACTCTGATATTGAGCAACTTCCAGATCAGAATTGACTTGATATGATGTGTTGCAGCCGTAGCATTTGGAAGTTGGTTGGCACCAATGTGATCCACAGCAACCACAGCTGCAGTAAGTGCAGTTCATGGAACTTCAGTTCAGAGTTGTTCAGCTGGAGCCTGAACTTTGGACAATGGGGAGAAAGTTGCCTGGACAATTTGATTCAGCAAGCAGCCACTCACCTTAAGTTACATAATTTTAGTCTGAGATTTAGTCTGTGGTCAGGCGTGGGACGGTGTGACTACTGGTGATACAGGTATGGGTATCAAGAAGGTAGCACTGGAAGCGCATTAGCCTTTGCACTTGTCCAATAAATTCAAAGTTCTTGGAGCCATGAGGACAGCTGCATGATGTATGAGCAAAGTGACCATGGTACCGAGTTACAGGGGACCATTCAGGTTGGTGGTGGGAGGTGGCGGAGAGAGCAAAATGTAGGAATAGTCGGGGACAGTAGCCAAGGGTGTGAGTTCCGAATGTTGTGCATTCTGTGCTCAGTAATGGATTTAAGGACATCTCCTCGGGCTGCAGAGTAACGTGGAGAGGGAGGGAGAGGGCCCAGTTATCGTGGTTCATGTAGGTACCAGCTAAATAGGTATTATGGTGTAAGAGGTTCTGCTCAGGGAGCATGAGCAGCTAGGGCCTAAATTAAAAAGCAAAAACAAAAGTAATAACCTCTAGATTACTATTTCATCCATCTGTAACTTGACATAGAGTAGACAAGATCAAAATGTTCAACGTGCGGTTCAACAACTGGTGTCATAAGGGTGTTTTTGGAAGAACTCCTTCAGACTTTTATAAAACGGGATTGCTTGGGCGGTTATGTTATTAGGCTAATAATCCAGAGGCCTGGATGTGTGTTTGGATCCTAACCTGGCAGGAGGGAATTTAAATTCAGTTCATTAAATAAATCTGGAATTGAAAGCTAGTCTCAGTGACGGTGACCATGAAACTATCTGATTGTTGTAAAAACCTATCTGAGTCACTACTGTCCTTCAGGGAAGGAAATCTGCCAACATTACCTGGTCTGGCCCACGTGTGAATCCAGGCCCCAACAATATGGTTGACTCCTAACTGCCTTCTGAAATGGCCTAGCAAGCCTCTCAGTTATACTCAAGGCAGCAGCTCGCCACCACTTTCTCAAGGAGCAATTTAGGGGAAGGCATTAAATCCTGACTTTGCCAGCGGTGCCCAAGTCCCGTGAATGAGAATAAAAGCTTGGAGGCGATTAATCTCTCATCAGATATTCAACTAGGGAAGACTGCATTATACTACTGAAACTGGGGCAAGTCTTGGGGAATAGAAGAAATATATGTATTCTGCTATATCCGGCACTATATCAGTCTCGGGAGTATCGGAATAGTTTCACAATGCATTCTCTAAATTTGCCTCTGACGGCAAATTGGCAGGGGGGTGCTGGGGGAAAGAGTCAGTACTGAGGAGGGCTGCAACAAATTACAGGAGGACAGCAACAAACCTGCAGGATGGGAAAATAATTGGCAAATAAAGTTCAGCACAGATAAATGTGAGGTAGTTCATTTCGGTAGGAAGAACAGAGAGGTCACAAATTACTTGGAAGATGGTAGACTAGGTGTAGTAGAGGAACAAAGGGGTCTCGGTTACGAATATGTCAATCATTGAAAACCGTGCCACAGGTTAGCGAGGCCATAAAAATAAGCAAACAAACACCAGGCTTTATCTCTAGAGGGCTAGAATTGAAAAGTAGGGAAGTTCTGCTAAACCAGCACCAAACCGAGATTAGACCAGATTTATGGTACTGTGTGCAGAACTGTTCACCATATTATAAAAAGGATACAGGGGCACTGGAGAGGGCGCAGGGAAGATTTATAAGGATGATCCCAGAAATGCGTGGTTATATATATCAGGCAAGGGTTGGCAGGGTGGGTCTCTTTTGGAAAAAATGGAAGGCTGAGGGGTGACCTAGTAGAAGTCTTTAAAATGATGAAAGGTTTCGATAAGAGTGGATACAGAGAGAACGTTTCCTCTTGTGGGTAAGTGCAGAACCAGAGACTGTCAATATAAGACAGTCACCACGAAATCCAATGGGGAATTCAGGAGAAACTCCTTTACCCAGAGAGTGGGAGAGAATGTGGGACTCGCTCCCACAGGGAGTGGTTGAGGTGAATAGTGTAGATGTATTTAAGGGGGAAGCTGGATGAACACATGAGGGAGAAAGGAATAGAGGGGTTACAATGAGAGATTTGGATGAGGAATATCGGAGGAGGTTCGAGTCAAGCATAAACAGCAGCATGGGCTGGTTGGGCCGACTGGTCTGTTTCTGTGCTGTATAATCCTGTGTAGTTTCCGACCAGTGTCTCAATTCCTTCTGCTAACATCCTTCCTGCCAAAAACCAACACATTTGTAATAATAGGCAGAGATTTAAACAGTAGTGAATAAAAATGGGGCTCGTGAAATCATTCAGGAGTCACATGCGAGCGTTCCTCATCACCGTCACGTACACGGGTGGGCAGTTTAAACCCACAACACTACACCAGCACTCTACTCCCGGTCTCAAATTTCTAGAACACAGTCAGGACAGTTTTTCTAGAACAATATACTTTCAAACTGGCTCGGGAACAGGCCAGGCGAGAGTTAGAGAGGAGGGACAACCGGGGGGGTTTGTTAATCATCCAACAGTCAATGACTGCATTGCAAAGGGTGACCACAATACCACTGAATTTGAGCTCCGGTTGGGAGGGAGTCAGCGGCTGTATTTTGGTTGAGAGAATGATGAAAGTCAATATAAGTTACAATGGTACGATTTTTAAACGGGGGTTTCCCTTCCTATTTACTTCCTAAATAATGAATTATTTCATGAGCCCCGTTTTTATTCACTGTTTAAAGGTCTGCCTGCTATTACAAATCTGTCGGTTTTTCGCATGAGGGACGTTAGCAGAAGGAACTGGGGCACTTGTCGGAAACCACACAGGACATAGGGCACAGAAACAGGCCATTCGGCAGCACAGGGAACAGGGAGAGGCTATTTAGCTCCTCGGGCCTGCCCCCCTCCCCCATTCAATAGGATGGTGGCTGATCTTCTGCCTCGACTCCACCTTCCCGCCCTATCCCTTCGCGCCCAAATTCCTATCGGTCTCAGACTTGAATAGACTTAGCGACGGAGCATCCACAGCTCTTGGGGAGGAGGTTTAGAATTCCAAAGATTCACAATCCTCCGAGTGAAGGAATTTGCCCTCATCTCAGTCCAAAATGGACGACCCCTCACCCTGAGACTGTGACGCCCCCGCCCCCCCCCCCATTCTAGACTTTACAGCCGCAGGAGGGAAACAGTCTGTCGGCACCGACCCCGTCAAACCCTCGAAGAATCTTCAAAGTTTCAATCAGATCACCTCCCATTCTTCCAAACTCCAGCGTTAACAGGCTCCCCTACTTCAATCTCACCTTGTAGGACGGCCCTCTCGTAGGGATTCACGGAATGAGAAAGGAGGCCATTCTGCGCTTCACCCCCATGCCAGCATCCCAGGGATCAGTCTCGTGAACCCTCACTGCATCCCCACCAAAGGCAAGTCTCCTTAGCTAAGGAGACTGAAACTTGTGCACATGTGCTCCAGGCGTGGTCTCGCCGAGGCTTTGTATAATGGGGGCAAAACTTCCTTACTCTTAAAACAGCACCTCCCTCGCAAGGGAAGAGCCGACATGCCATTCGCTGCCCTTTATTGCTTGCTGCTGCCAGCGGGGCAGCTTGCCGCGTTTCGGGTGTGGGGCACCCAAATCTCCCACGCGCCAACGTTGGCCAGGGCTCCGCAAGGTGGCTGAAGGGTGCAACGCCAAAGCAATTCACTCCAGGGCGTCGCCCTGGCTCCCTTTGAGTGAGGGGCACTCGGCGAATCCCAAGTGAAATTGGCGCCGTTCTCCCTTTTGCCCCACATGCAATGATGATGGTGTGATGATGATGATGATGGTGTGTGTGCGTGCACGTAACTCCTGCCATTTCGTCTTACCTGGACCTTTGGTGCTCTGAGACCCTTTACTGCCTTATTTCAACTCTTCAGCCTACCACTGGTCACTTGCCTACCTCCAACCTGACACGCTTCACTGACTTGCTCTACCACTACGTCGCAACCTCTCCTATCTCTTAAAGCCTATCTTTCCTCTTAAGAGGGAAACTTTTCATTTAAGTCCAACAGTTCTGACATGCAGTCAGAGCCACATTAGTTGGCCAATGTTTGGGTGACCTTTGACCCTGCCTAAACTGGCATCCCAACGAGGTCCTGGCTGCCTTTTATTTCACTTTTTAAAACAAAGGGGAGCCTCTCCTGATTAGAGTAACCTTATTTCAAAAACAGTGTTCCCTCTTATAATGTTTTATTTCTACTTTATTCCATGACCAGCCCCTCACATCCTCAAATGGCGTCGCTTCCCCCTCCATATAACGGCTTAAATACCGGGGCGGCCGCAGGGAGGGGGCGCGGACAGCCATCGCCACGCCCCCGTGACCAATCACGGCGGGCGTTTCTGCTTCGTCCATCGCGCGGCGGCGGCCCGCCGTCCAATCAGCTTCCCACCACCTCCAGACCCCGCGCGGGCGGCGGGCGGCTCGAGCTTTCCCGCCAACGGTCGGAATTCAAAATGAGGACCACGTGGTTGGGGTGGTTATTCGGCCCCTCCAGCCATTACAAGCCCCTTTCCCCAAAAATGCGTCGCAAAAAGGCATTAACATGTTGAAGGATATGGGGACCTATCTTCTCAAAAGACATGAAGATGAAGACATTAAGATGACTGAAAAAGAGAACATCTTAAAAGGCATTCGCAAAAGGAGAGCACATCTTCTTAAAAGGCCATGAGATGACTAAAAAGGACATATTTTCTCAAAAGGCATTAAGATGATTGATAAATAGAACACATCTTCCCAAATGACTGGAAAAGAGGACAAATGTTCTAAAATGCATTAAGATACAGAACATATTTTCTCAGAAGGCATTGAGATGACTGAAAAAGGGAACATATCTTCTTAAATGCATTAAGATAACCAAAATGAGGACATATACAAACATATGAACTAGGAGCAGGAGTAGGCCACAAGACCCTTCAAGTCTGCTCCGCCATTCAATAAAATCATGGCTGATCTGACTGTAACCTCCTCCTACCCCTGATAACCTGTCACCCCCTTGTCAATCAAGAATCTATGTAGCTCTGCCTTAAAAATATTAAAAAACCTTGCTTCCACCGCCTTTCAAATAAGAGAGTTTCATGACCCACCACCCTCCGAGAGAAAAAATTTCTCCTCATCTCTGTCTTAAATGAGCGACCCCTTATTTTTAAATAGTGACCCCTAGTTCTAGATTCTCCCACGAGAAAACATCCTTTCCACATCCACTGACCCCTCAGGATCATAAATGTTTCGATCAAGTCACCTCTTACTCTTCTAAACTCCAGCGGATACAAACCTAAGCTGTCCAATGTTTCCTCATAAGACACCCACCCATTCTTGGTATTAGTCTAGTAAACCTTCACTGAACTGCTTCCAATGCACTTACAACCTTCCTTAAATAAGGTGACCAATACTGTACACAGTTCTCCAGGCGTGGTCTCACCAATGCCCTGTACAACTGAAGTATAACCTCCCTACTTTTGTATTCAATTCACCTCTCATAAACTATTACATTCTATTAGCTTTCCTAATCACTTGTTGTATCTGCATACTAACCTTTTGTGATTCATGCACTAGGACACCCAGATCATCCAGAATCTTAGATCTCTGCAATCTCTCACCATTTAGATAATATGCTTCTTTTTTATTCTTCCTGCCAAAATGAACAATTTTACATTTGCCCACATTGTACTCCATTTGCCTGGTCTTTGTCCACTCACTTAACCTATCTATGTCTCCCTCTTTATGTCCTCTTCACAGCTTACTTTCTTACCTATCTTTGTGTCGGCAGCAAATGTAGCCACCAAACCATCTGCCCCTTCATCCAAGTCATTTACGTAATTTGTAAAAAGTTGAGGTCCCAGCATTGATCCCTGCGGCAGAACACTCGTCACATCCTGCCAACCAGAGAAAATCCATTTATGGCTACCCTCTGTTTCCTGTTAGCCAGCCAATCTTCTATCCATGTCAATACATCCCTACACCCACGAGCTTTTATTTTCCACAATAGCGTTTGTGTGGCACTTTATCAAATGCCATCTGAAAATCTAAGTACAGTACATCTACCGGTTCCCCTTTATCCATAGCACATGTGGCTCCTTCAAAGAAGGCCAATAAATTGGTTAAACATGATTCCCCTTTCAAAACACCATGTTGACTCTGCCTGACTGGTTTGAGTTTTTCTAAATGCCTTGCTATAACATCCTTAATAATAGCTTCTAACATTTTCCCTATGACAGATGTTAAGCTAACGAACCTGTAGTTTCCTGCTTCCTGTCTCCCTCCCTTCTTGAATAAAGGAATCACATTTGCTATATGCCTATCTAATGGAACCTTCCCAAAATCTGGAGAATTGTGAAAAGCTTCTTAACAAGGATTAAGATGATCAAATATCTCCTCAAATGCATGGAGGCGGCATATTATAAGGCATTAACATGACTGAAAAAGAGAGCATTTCTCAAAAGGCATTAAGATAATTGAACAAAGGAAAATATCTTCTTTAAAAGGCATTAAGATATGGAAAAAGGGAAAATATCTTCCTAAGAAGCATTAAGAGGATTGAAAAAGAGGACACATTTCCTTAAAAGGCATTAAGCTGGCTAAAAAAGAACATAACCTCATCTTATTTCTGAAAAATTGGGGGGAAATATGAAGGCAAGTTAATCAACGGTCAACGCCAGGATGGTTGATCAAGGCCAAATAATTACCTCCATGTCCAAACAAGAGTTGTCAACACAGGCCATCAAGAGTCACTAAAATTTCTTGAGGTGCAACCACCCACTAAAAACTTAAATGTAGCCCAAAGAGTTTCGGGGGAGATGGCAGTGTAGTGGTACTGTCACTGGGCTAGTAATCCAGCGGTCCAGGTTAACGCTCAGGGGACACGAGTTCCGATCAAGAAGATTTAGCAGAAGCGACATATATTCAGAAACAGGAACCTGTCCTCTGCAGGCAAAAGGAACATGTCCAGACATTACGCCTTTTTTTGAATTAAACAAAAGCCTGGGGGGAAACAGTTCCCTTGGTGCATTGTCCAAAGTAACACCTTGACCAATCTGCTAAGTGCAAGACGAAAATCTTCGCAGCATGTCTCCTCAGCAATACACAACTCTTCTCTATTCTAAACAATTTGGTAGATATGATGCCTTTATAAAGCACCTTTCATGACATCCCAAAGTACTTTACAAGTCATTGAAGTACTTTTGAAGTGTAAGCACTGTCGCATTACCAATGTGATTACTGCTTTTTTCAGTGTCATTGGCCAAGAGATAAATGCTCATGGCACAGTAGGGATAATTCCCCTGTTCTTCTTCGGAATAGTACCCTTGCAATCCTTTACATCCAGCCGAGAGGGCAGATGGGGGGCCCTCGGTTGAAAGCCTCATACGGGAGTGCAGCATTCCCTCAGCACTGCATCAGGAGTGTCAGCCCAGCTTATGGGCTCGAGTCACTGGACTGGGCCTTGAATCCACAACCTCTGACCCTGTGGCCAGGCTGCTAGCCAACAAGCAATGCTGGGTATACAGTCAGGTTTTGTTTTCAAAAATCAGGGTGACTTGATTGAAGTGTATACAAGATCCCGAACGGCCTTGACAAGGTGGATGTCGAAAGGATGTTTCCTCTTATGGGTGAGTCCAGAACTAGGGGGCACTGTTTTAAAATTAGAGGTGGCCCTTTTAGGACAGAGATGAGGAGAATTTTTTTTCTCTCAGAGGGTTGTGCGACTTTCGAATTCTCTGCCTCAGAAGATGGTGGAGCCGGAGTAATTGAATATTTTTAAGGCAGAGGTGGACAGATTCTTGTGAGGCAAGGGAATCAAAGGTTGCCGGGGTTAGATGGGGATGTGGAAATTGAAACACAAGAGGATCAGTCATGATCTTATTGAATGGCGGAGCAGGCTCGAGGGGCTGAATGGTCCACTCCTGTTCCTATTTGTTATGTTCTAATGTTCCAATCATGTCAATATTTCCTATGGGGAAAAAATGTTAAAATCACCACTATTAGAGGTGAATAAGATTAGGGCAGGTTTAGATAAAGCAGACAAAGTAAAGCTGTTCCCATGAGCGAGGTACAGGAGACATAGACTTGAGGTTTTGCACAGGGGATGCGGGGGAGATGTGAGGAAGAACTTTTTTGCACAGCGAGTGGTAATGAACTCGCTGCCCACGAGGGTAGTGGAAGCAGAGACGATGAATGATTTCAAAAGGAAATTGGGTGGGAACCTGATGGAAATAAACTTGCAGGGGTGCGGTGATAGAGTCGGGGGAATGGGAATGACTGGATTGCTCTACAGAGGACCAGCATGGACTCGATAGGCCAAATGGCCTCCCTTCTAAGCGGTAATGGCTCATTGACTATCATTTGTGGCCTTATACCCTACTATTGAACAAAATGTTAAAGTCTCTTTTCCTACATATATCCAAAAACTTTCCACACAAATTTCCATTTGCTTTTTCAACTCATTGAAACTTCTAGCAAGCAAATCGATGCTTTAAACAATTACACATTTCACATGATTAAATTTATCCATAGGGTTTTTATTTGAAAGGGACGACTTTTCTACACGACAGCAGCACAGAAACAGACCATTCGGCCCATCTGCTGCATGCCAGTATTTCTGCTCCACATGAGTCTCCTCCCACCCGCATACCACATCCTTCTGTTTCTTTCTCTCTAATGTCTCTCCAACTTCCCTTTAAACATATCTATGCTGTCCACCTCAACTCCTCCCGGTGGTAGCGATTTCCACATTCTTACCACTCGCTGGGAAAGGAAGTTTCTCCCGAATTCCCCATCGGAGTTTCCATTCAAAAGGTCTCAACCTCTTCCAGCCTTTTTGGGTTTAAGACTCAATATCCATTCACTTACAGCTGTATTTTCACTGTCTAAATAGATATCAAAGGCTCCTTGGTAGCTGGAATATAATGGCACTGAGACAGACGAGTCACTGAATGTTCTGGTTCAACCCTCATCAGTGCGTGCATTACTTTTAAAAACTATTTACATGAAATGCTAGAGGGGAAAACTTTAAAATGTTTATTTGGATAAAATTCCTGTTTAATATTTTGAAAGGAGGTGATTATTTGTGTAGTGATTTAACATCTCCTACTTGGGCAGACCTTCAGTGTCAAGGATGACTTGCTCCACTCCAGTCCAATGGGGTCTAAGATGGCTGAGAAGCCCAGCGTACGATCTGCAGACTGTGCCACATGCAGAGGCGGCTGGCGATTGAAGGGTGGGGCAGATGGCTCCCCTGTGGGTTTGCGCGCTCTTTCGGACGCCTGGGCTTCACCTTCACAAAAGAACCTCCTCCATCCATTTTGGTCGGTCACAAGCCAGGGACTCCCATGAGTCGGTGTTACTTGGGGCGGGGGAGGTGGGGGGGGTGGTGTGGGGGGGGGCGGTGGGGTGGGGAGGAGAAGCGTCATTGAAGTGTCTCCTGCCTCCACTGAGTTCTGAGTACAGCAGTTGCTTCCAGAGTCTGGTATCAGGCATTTCAAAGAACTGTCCTGCGCACCAGAGTGGGTTTGGAGTGATTTGCGCCTCACCACTGGGCATATTGGCTTGGGAAGAGGAAGCTGGTGTTGGATGGCCTTTCTAGTTTAAGAAAATAAACTGCAGGAATGATTACGCATAATTATGCTTTTGAGGGATTCTGCATAGAGGTGGTTGGACATTTGAGACTCATTTTTCAGATTTTTTGCCCCCAAACACACCATACATTGGGAAGTCCAGATGCCAAATGTGCTGATGTTGTAGCATATTAAATCATTCTGCTAGCATAGACGCTACCCAGAGGAACTCATCAACGTGGTAATGATATTCTTTGTTCGCCAAAATGCAAAACTTTGAGGTTTAGTCGTCAGAATCCTCCACGCCCACTTCAAACTCGCAGGCTTCCTATCTAAAACGGAACCCAATTTATTGGCTGCGATCTCACCTTAAATCTGGCCCTTCCAAAGGGGCTTCCCCAAAGGAAATGTTCGCTGTTTCGCTTTATTTGGAACAGAGGAGACCAAGGAATAGAATGTAAGTGATGTACAAAGTTAAGCATTTTATCTATAATGGAGAGGGCCATGATGCAGAGTGGATATGAAGTACCCATTTCCTCAAGGACCTCTGTATTTGAGAGGACTGCCTAATTGCGTTGATACGTGCGCGTGCAGGAGATTAATTGGAGTCAGGTTGTCTTTAGGTTTTGAAAGATGGAAAGGATAGGGGTGTTAAGCTTGAGGTACAAGTAACTAGGTTAGATCTAAAATTTGCATTTTTAGAGAAGTTGAGAGTTTGTTTGAATATCAAAGGGGAGTCAGAGGTACCAAAAAACATCTTTACATTTCGCAGGGAGTTCCATAGGTAGAGTAGTGGGGTGACGATATTTTATTGACCCAAAAAGCAGACAAGACAGAAACATAAAAAGATTTTGTGTGGAAGGATTTGAGTTTCAAAGGTGTGAGAACAGTGGAACCGGGATGGAAGGGGAAAGAGTTTAGGATTAGAGATAGCTGGAACTCTGGGCCCGGAGAGCTTGCCATTTGAACCGGCCATTCAGTCAACAGAAAAGTCCTGGGCTGCAACAAGCAGTTTTATTCTGAAGTGGATTCCTACGTAGAGTGGAAGAGGTTAGAGGTCATGTGCTATGCCTTTATTAAAGCTACAACACTTCGCTTTGTGTAATATTACTGGATTTTATAGTTAACCATCTATAAAGGGACTGTTGCCTGGGAGGTGTTGCCTGGGAGGTGTTTACTTGTGGGATTGACCAAGTAGAATTTTGCTTTTTTTTGGGGAATGTTTTTTAAAAACTAACATTAATGGTGTAACTAATCTTGTGTTTCCTTTTATTGTTGCTAATAAAACTTTTGGGATTTTAAGAAATAAAAGTAAAAGCATTACTGGACTTCTTACTAAGATCGGTACATCGCCTTGTTTTCAGAATACAAAACAAAGGGTATAGTCCATAAGACAAGTTTCCCTGAGATTTGGTTTGCTCAGCAATTAACACCGGCTGTGGTTATAACAATGGAAGATGGCCACACTCCCAAGGACCTTCCGTGTAGCAAGGTACATGGACCCAAATTACTAGTGGACAGCAAAAGCTATGGTTCAGGGATAATTGTAGCCATGACACGAAGGCCCTAACCATCGACAATTGCACATGGAAGTCAATTATTTTAGGTTGGTATGCTATGCCACAAATGGCCAGTGGCAACAATCCCCAATGTCACTTGGCAGCTTCATGGTGCAATGCCTGAGACAGAACCTGTCACTTGGCCTTCAAAGAGAAAGGTACACCAAGTGAAGACACCCCTCTGAATGGATCATTTGCTACCTGCCCACCATTGCCCACAGATTGACCTCACCAAGGGGAATGTTGGTGTCCTTCAACAACCAGGAGACAAATTTAATGTCATTGGCAGAAGGATTAGATGGGCATAGAAACGGAACTATCCATATAAATATTGTGGCTACGAGAGGTCAGAGGCCAGGTACCATGTGACAAGTAACTCATATCCTGACTCCAAAGCTTGTCCACCATCTGCAAGGCACAAGTCAGGAGTGTGATGGAATACTCCAATTGTCTGGATGAGTGCAGCTCCCACAACACTCAAGAAGCTCGACACCATCCAGGACAAAGCAGCCCCGCTTGATTGGCACCCCATCCACAAACATTCACTCCCTCCACCACCGACAGTAGCAGCAATATGTACCATCTACAAGACGCACTGCAGGAATTCACCAAATCCCCTTCAAAGCACCTTCCAAACCCACAACCACCACTACCTAGAAGGACAAGGGCAGCAGACATGGGAATACCACCACCTGGAAGTGCCCATCATTGTCACTCACCATCCCGAGTTGGAAATATATCAGCCATTCCTTCACTGTCATTGGGTCAAACTCCTGGAACTCCCTCCCTAACAGCACTGAGTGTATCTGTACCACAAGGCAGCTCACTACCACCCTGAAGGGCGACTAGGGATGGGCAATAAATGCTGGCCCAGCCAGCATAGCCCACATCCCATGAATGAATTTTTAGAAATTCATGTGATGGGGTACAGGCAGCAACCTTATACACATTTATTGGATGTGGACATCGCTGGCCTGGTCAGCATTTATTGCCCATCCCTAACTGACATTGTTCAGACATGAAGAGTCAACCACGTTGCTGTGGATCTGGCGTCACATGTAGGCCAGATAAGGACATCTGAAGGTCAGTGAACCAGATGGGATTTTACAACAAGAAAAATGGTCAGACATGGAGTCTATTTTATTTTATAAATTGACTTCAAATTTCACCATTGGGATTTGAACCTAGGGCCCCAGAGCATTACCCTAAGTCTCTGGAATACCAGCCTGGTGACAATACCACTACACCACCACTTCCCCAAAAAGTACACTTGGAAATCTGCGTGTCATGCTGTAACCCACAAGGCTAGGGACCAAACCCAGTTGGCACAGACATGGGCCAAATAGCTTCACTATGCTGCAAATCAAAACAAAAATTGCTTTTAAAGTTATCCAGGGTTTGGGAACGTGTGTATACCTAATCCAGTTTTACAGAAACATAACTACACAGTTATCATAGAGAAAAAAATTCCAAGGTAGCTGACTCCAGGATAAATTGCATAAGTTATTCATTTTAATAAATCAATTCCTCACGGGTGACAGACAGCTCCAATACAAAAGTCTTTGATGACCCACATACAAACCTGCATTTATGAAAACAGTATTTACAGGAAATTCTTGAACAAAACTGGAAAATGAAAAACTGGACGACAAACAGGTTACATGCAGCAGTTAACAAAATGTTGAAGCTTTTTTAAAAAAATTTTTAAAAAGTCAACTGCAGTTAAACCCTTCACTAAAGCTACTTTGAAAAGTCAGATAACAGTCACTGTACACATTAATAATTTTATTTAAATTCTGAAGTTTCTCAAATAACCGTAGTGAGTTCAGTTATCAATTGGAAATAGACTGAAACGTTAAGTTGTGCGAATTTTGACACTCCCAATAGCATTCCTTTCGTGAAATAAAATGAGACTCACTCAGCTGTAATCTGTACAAGAAACAGCTTTGTTTACATTTTCAGCAAAAAAAGTGAGTTTACTTGCATTGCTCAGAAATCACATCTTCCATTTCTTTTGCACACACTTGGCATTTCCTTTTTGAATCCTGGCCTTTCACCCACCAACTCCCCCTGCAGTGACAAGTTTCTAATATCTCCTCCTGTTGGGAGGAGAGGAAAACAAAGCAGTGCCGTCAATAGTCAGCCATTCTGCCAAAATATTGGGCTCAATTAGTGTTGATGTGCGTGAAACAAAGGTTCAAATTTTATTTAAAATTGAAGTGTTGCTCGACAACCACACTGGACTCCGGTTTAAGTCAAAAATATCATGCCCATCACCTTTAAAAGTGGAGAGTCAGCAATTCAATCTACACTAGGGTTTCCAAAGACCGTCATCAGCTGTTTAATGATGGTGTTTACTATTACAACATCTACAAGAGCTATTGCTACTTTTAATATGGGAAGGATAGAAGAAATGATCCCCAATATTGCATCAACACTTGGATGTACAATACAGCTTAAACTTACAAAAGAAAACACATCTGGATTATGTTGCTCATTCAGACAAAGAGGGTCAGTCAATATGTTGCATTGACAGCAGCTGGATGGTTGCAGTAATGTGCTTAAGCGAAACCTCACACCCAGCTAGCATGGTAGCTACCAGCTGCAGTGAAATACGAGTCTTGTAGTGCCTAGCCTTCAATTTTGGCCCATGCCCATGTAGACTGCCAAGTAGAATTTCATCTGCAAGCCAATCTCATTTAGTTAGTTGTGACAGGTGAAGGTCTTGGGATGAAATGGCTATGTTTTGTACTTGAAGAGAATGCATTGTGCATTAACAATCTTGGACTGGCAGAGCATGGAATGCCTCTGCAACAAAGGTTACATTGCAGACTATGGAGGAAAAGAATAGGGAATTAAGCCACGTCACCCACCAGAGGATGCCTTTGATACTGAAGTTGAGGTTTCCTCTCCCTTCATTTGTACCTAACACCATTAGATTGTTGGGCCTCAAACAATGTTATTCACCCTTCAGTACATCCTCCATTTTCCTCTGAACACGGCAGGCATCGTCCGTAAACTTCTGCAGCATGGTATCCAACAAGCGGATGGTGGAAGCCCCAGGCAGCTTCCCTCCAGGCAGCGTCTCGAGGAAGGGAATCCACTTCACGTAGCTGTTGGGGACCGACACGTTTATCTCCGTCCACTTCAGCAGCTCCTCCGAAACGCCCTTCTCCGTCAGCATCTTCGCCATCGTGGTCTGGATCTCATCCGAGAGGACAAAGGTCGGCTGGCGAACCAGCTTGGCCCTTTTGCTCAAGGCCGGGTAGTCCAACCCTAACAGGACGCGGTAAAGCCGGATCTCGTTGTACAGAAAGTGGACATTGGCCTGGTAAGGCAGCTGCTCGACCGGGATGGGGTTGATGAGGCAGCTGTAGATCGCCGACACCGGAATGAACTCCCTCAGAGAGTCCTTCAGCTCCATCTTGTTGGCCAGGTAGTGCAGGGAGAGCAGCAGGGCGTGTTTCTGGAGTGGGGGAGAGGAATTTCTCTGCAGAGCCTGGACGCACTCCAGAAAGTCGAACCGGTCAACCTGGTGGGAGGAGGCACAGAAGAAGTGAGCAATCGCGTATTCAATGTCCAGGTTTGCAAAGTAGTCGACGGTGAAAACATTCAGGACGTCCTCAACGAACTCCTTCTCCCTGTAGCCAGGAGGGCCCAAGTCAATCTTGGTGCGGATGAGGTAGAACTGCTTGCCAACCCGCCTGAGCTCGCTGGCAAGGGTTGCGACCTCCCACGTGAACCACGTCGATGACAGGATGAAGAAGCCGACGTACTTGTCGACCTCCACCGCCTTCAGGTAGTTGCCCGACGAGAAGCCGGGTCCCCGAACGCTGGGCAGCTCCCAAAACACGGAGCTGGGGTTCCCCAGCCGGCTGTAAGGCACCGGCTTGGTCACCTGTTGGGCGGGGCCGGTGGGTGCCGCGCCATCTTCGCCATCCTTGTAACCCATGACTGAATTAATGAAAGCAGACTTCCCCGCTCTCGGGGTCCCGGTGACCGCCACATGAACCGTCACGCTTTCCAATCTGCTCCTCTCAGCTTTCACCAAAGATGCCACTTCGGATATCCCGCCACGGCTCATGGCATCTGAAAATCTTCCTATTATCCCCTCAATTTCCAAATCCATGCTCGTAAACTGAGAGAAAAATAAACCAGAATTATAATCTAATCTACAGCGTAGAACAAAGAATGAACACACCGATGATCTCCAAGAGTCCTCCTTCCGTTTCTTAGACCCACAAACAACACGTGGGAGGAGAGAGGGAGTGGAGGTGCCACATAATGGATGGCACTAGTAATCCAGAGACACAGGGCAATGCTGTATGGGCCCGGGTTGGTGGAATTAGAATTCCATAAAAATCTGGAACTAAAAATCTATTGACGGCCACGAACCGATCTGGTTCACTAATGCCCTTTCGGGAAGGAAATCTGCCGCTGTCCTTACCTGGTCTGGCCTACATGCCGTTAATTCTGATACCCACGCCCCATGAATGAAGAAGAAAATTTAAATCAATGCCAACTGAGGGAAGTCACCTTTTTCTCAGGCCTTGAGGAAACAGACAGGTCACTTTGTATAGATGGAGGCCTGATTTTAATCTCTTGTGAGACAAATCTTGTTGTTGTATCTAGCAGACTAGCACGCAAGGAGGCCATTCGATCTGTCAACTGAGCAATTCAACTAGTGCCATTCCCCTGTAGTCCTGCATATTCTGCTGTCCTGTAGCCAAGATCTCACTATTTTTATAAAACTTAAATCGCTAAGTTACATACTTAAAAAAACTGGATAAAGGCTTTCAAATGACTGGAGCCATTGCTGGCTGACTCAAACAAAAGTAACTTCCTGGCACTCAGAACAGCTGCCACCTCGTTATCTCTGAAGAGATGCCAATGATTGTTGTGACTGCAAAGATCAAATCCAAGGGAATTGTACAAAGACCAATTACATTTCTGAGGCCAAGGCCTGGCCAACAGAGAAGACCAGTCTGATAGTTCAAAGGACCCCAAAACCTCTTGGAATGATTAATGGTTGAAACATTAACCATCAAGAATGCAGACTAAGGAATATAAATAAATCCTTTGTCCGAACCAAAGTGGAGAAGTGGGAGTAATATCACATGATTTCCCCAGCATCCTAGCTGGGAGAACCAGTTACCCTGCCTTGTGGAACTGCGAAGCAGATTGCTATCTTCCATAGAGCAAGTGGCAGCAGAGCCAGGACTCTGTCCAAGTTTAAATGACCCTAGCCCCCCCATCTACACTGTTTCTACCAGAACTTACTGCACCAGCGCCTACAAGACTAATTCATCTCATCATAGAAGTTCTGCGCACTGGAAAAGCGAATTATCCAGGATTAGTCTTCAACCTGCCGACTCTGAAAGGAATACATCATTGGACCTTTGATTCTGGAGTCCAGTGAAATAATTTTTATTTTCTGTGGTCTTTGCCCTGTACTTCTTCCTTTATCCCTCTTTTGTATGAATGTAAAAGTCGGGGGGGGGGGGGGGGGCGGGTGGGTGTTGTGGCAAACCCTCCTTCCTGCTTTGTACGTGTAAAATAAACTCTTCCGATTCTACCCTCGAGTTTGCCGTGGAGTGGTTAACAAAAATTGGATCACATCAAAACTGAGGCTTGGGGGGAAAAAAATGCCACCACTTTTGAAATCACTCATCCCCACCACTTCCACCACCCCTCACGGGCACCACACTCGCAGTGTTAAAAAATAAAAATGTTCTTCACACTTCTCCTCCAACCCCTCCCCCCGCCTCAACTAAAATCTGTTCCTAGTCCTTGGTATCATCAGCTTTTACTCGTACAGGAAAAACGTGGAGAAGCTGGGATTGCTCTCTTGAGCATGGAGAAGCTTAAGAGGATATTGAGGTTCTGAAAAAAATATCACAAACCGTTCAATGGCAGCAGAGTTAGATTTTAAACGGGGGATTGCTGAAAATACCGTAGCAACACGAGAAAGTTTTTTTAAAAAACGGTTGTGAAATGATGGCAGTAGCAGATTCTAAAATGAATATTCCTATTTGTGGAACTTTAAGGCTACAGGGAACACCGCAAGAGCGGAACTAATCAGATAAGAGTCAGTACATGCAGGGTGGGCTGAATGGCCTCCCCGTGCTGTACAAATGCAGAAACTGTTTAGCCTGCAGATGGTCAACCGTGATGGTCTAGCATTCAGCTGGACGGCAGTGTAAATAAATGCAGGATTAATTACATCTGATGGAGGCAAGTCCCATATGTAAGAAGTCAACCAAACCCATTTCTACTCAGATGTAGAGAGGACAACCGCAAGGCACAGGGCCCTCTATGACCAGTTGTCTATGTTAGTGTGCGGGTAAATCATTTCTTCAAAAGATCTCAAGCAGGCTATCAGGGTCACTGACCAGGGGAAGTCAATTCTGACAGCATAGAACGAAACAAACCACTCAAATTCAACCTTTGATTTGCACATCAATCCAAGAAATACTATGATACAATGCCAGAAGTATCTTTACAGTGCAAGAGGACAACACTTGGCCCGTTGTGTCTGCACTGTCTCTCTGAAAGAGCATTCTGCATAGTCCCACTCCTCTGCCTTATCCCTGTAACCTCGCACACTTTTCAGGGAGCAATCCAATTTCCCTTTGAATAGCGCGGTTGAACCTGCCTCCACCAACCTTTCAGGAAGTTAGTTCAAGACTCCAACCACCCTCTGGGTGAAATAATTTTCCTCACATCACATTTACTCCTTTTCCCACAATTATTTTGAATCTGTACCCTCTAGCTCTTGATGTTCTCTTGAGTGGTAACAGTTTCTCACTATTTACCCTGTCCATACCCCTCAGGATCTTGAATCTCTCTTATCTAGTCTCTTCTCAGCCTTATTTTCTCCAAAAGAGTCCCAGCCTATCCTTATAGCTACAGTTCTTCATCCCAGGAATCATTGTGAATCTAGAGAATATATCAATCAATATTTTCTTTGGAACATAGGGAAACCTAATACAACTCCTCCTAATCACACGAGTGGTAATGCTCCAGTCAAGCCTCCTCCCACCTAACTCAGTATACCTCTCTATTCCCATTTCCCTAATGTATTTAAAGGGGGAAGATGGATAAATACATCTACACTATTCACCTCAACCACTCCCTGTGGGAGCGAGTTCCACACTCTCCCGCACTCTGAGGATCCCTAAATCTGGTCTCCCCCACAAGTGGAAACCTATTATAATCACATTTATATGTTTTAAAAGACCCCAGACAGCATCTAAAAGCTAAGTACTAGGGAACGTGATTGGATGATTCTCAAAAAAAAAAACAAGCCAGAATATCCAATTTAGAACAAAGTCAGATTTTTCATTGCAAAATAATGTAACATTAAAACTCAGTCAGAACTTTATACTAGTAACTCAAATTAATGAGCATCATTATTTGTCAGGAAAAATCAATAGGATTTCAAATCAAATTAATTATGAAAAGCTGCTCAATGGCCTGATTAATCTATCACTGCAGTGTTTAGCACATTTAGATTTAACATATATCTCCACCAAGACAGCATTATTCAACTGAGATTATATCGTGATAAAAAAGGTACTGGGAATTAATTACAGACCCAACATCACCTTCCTTCTCCCAATAACCATTTCTATCTCAATTTCAAATCTGTTTTCTGGTTTAGGCTGGAGGCCAACAGCTCCAACGAACATTAGCCTTATTAAAGGAGGATCGGCTCTGCGCTACCAGTCACTATCACAGGACAAAGAGGTAGCTCTTTCAAATAATCCAACACAAATAGCCTTCTTCCTCTTAGACATGTTATTCCATTTCATTCACTAAGAAACTTTAATGGTTTTGGAAAAGTCTGAGATCACTGGAAACAATCAGAGCCTCCCTAATTTGTTTAGTGGAAGGACAGACAAGGAGCTGCTCAGCAATTCAAATTGTCAAAAACGCAAAGGGAATGTTACTTCAAGACCTTTAGGTTCCTCACTCACCAAAGTAACAAGCATGCTAAAAACGATAGTAGTGCCATGACCAAGAGATGAGGGGAACAATGAGTTTTTTCCTCAATAGTTCACAAAAATTGTTGCCAGCCATTTTAATTCTCTACCTTACTCTCACTCCAACCTGTCCTCAGCCTACTCCACTATTCCAGTGAAGCCCAAGGAACAGCACTTCATCTCAAATCAGACACTGCCTACAGCCTTCAAAGTTCAACAATTTCAGACTAATCTCTGCCCCCATTTTGTTTCTTTTGCCAGTTTCACTTTTACTTTTTTTTTTAAAAAAAGCATTCAGACAACAGCGGCTTTAAAAATTCTGCCCTTCACACCTATAGACACATTTTGTTTCTTTACTTATCCTAAAACTAATTCCCTTGACACCACACCATAAAACCACTCATCCTTCAATCACTTACATTTCAATTTTGAAAACAATCCTCTCCACTTGCTGAAAATCTATTCCATTTCTATCTTTACTCAGTTCTGATAAAAGGTCATCAACCTGAAACATTAACTCTACTTGTTTTTCTCCTTTCTCCCCACAGATAGTGCCCAACCTGCTGATTGCTCCCAACATTTCCGGTTTGCCTTCAACTGAAGGTCCATCATCCACTTACCTGGATGAATATCCTTCACTAACCACCCAATCATTCAACTCTGCTAAATGCTCCCACAGCTTTTATATAATGCTAATTGATCTCTTCTGACTACTTAACTGAAGCACCTATGTCAATTTGAAAAAGGTGCAGCCCAGTTTCCATTGACTCATTGTCGCCTCTCAGAATATTTATTATGTAACATCTCCACCATCTCATTGAGCCAATTATTGGTTAATGGAAGCAAAGGGGCATCCAAAGTGACTAACTTGACTCAGAAACCAATTGTGAAATGTTGCATCCACTTAGACATGATCATGGTCAAGTAAAATGGCCACCCCCTTGGGACACGACAGTTAAATAGTAGTCAGGGTGCAAGGGGTAGCAATCTCGCCCCCGAATCAAAAGGTTGTAGATTTGTAGTCCCATTCCAAAGACATGAGCACAACATCAAGTCTCACACTCCTCAGTGCCAGTACTGAGGGTGTGCTGCCCTGTCAGAGGGCCAGTATTGAGAGAGTGCTGCTCTGTCAGAGGGTCAGCACTGAGGATGATCTGCACTGTCAGAGGGTCAGAAATGAGGAGCACTGTATTGTTGGAGGGTCAGTACTGAGAGAGTGCTGCAGTGTTGGAGCGGGGGTCAGAACAGAGGGAGTGCTGCCTCTTAGAGGGTCAGCACTGAAGGCAAGATGTACTGAGGGTGTGCTGCACTGTTAGGGGTGGGGAGGGTGAGTACTGAGGGAGCGCCGCCCTGTCGGAGGGTCAGTACTGAGGGAGCGATGCCCGGTCAGAGGGTCAGTACTGAGGGAGCGCTGCACTGACGGAGGGTCAGTATTGAGGGAGTGCTGCACTGTCAGAGGGTGAATACTGAGGGAGTTTGGCACTGTTGGAGATTCAGTACTGAGGGAGTGAAACACTGTCAGAGGGTGAGGACTGAGGCAGTGCTGCACAGTTGGAGAGTCAGTGCTGAGGGAGTGCTGCACTGACAGAGGGTGAGTACTGAGGGAATGCTGCAATGTTGGAGGGTGAGTACTGAGGGAATGCTGCAATGTTGGAGGGTGAGTACTGAGGGAGTGCAGCTCTGTCGGAGGGTCAGTACTGAGGGAACGCTGCCCTGTCGAAGGGTCAGTACTCAGGGAGCACTACCCTGTCAGAGGGTGAGTACTAAGGGAGCGCTGCACTGTTGGAGGGTCAGTGCAGAGGGAGTGCTGCACTGTTGAGGGAGTGGGTTGGGTCAGTACTGAGGGAGTGCAGGCCTGTTGGAGGGTCAGTGCTGAGGGAGTGGTGCACTATCAGAGGATGAGTGTTGCCCTGTCGGAGGGTCAGTACTGAGGGAGTGCAGGCCTGTTGGAGGGTCAGTGCTGAGGGAGTGGTGCACTGTCAGAGGATGAGTGTTGCCCTGTCGGAGGGTCAGTACTGAGGGAGCGCTGCCCTGTCGGAGGGTCAGTACTGAGGGAGCGCTGCCCTGTCAGAGGGTCAGTATTGAGGGAGCACTGCACTGACGGAGGATCAGTATTGAGGGAGTGCTGCACTGTCAGAGGATGAGTCCTGAGGGAATGCTGCACTGTCGGAGGGATGACATTCGGATGACACATTAAACTGAGGCCCTGTCTTCTCCAGTTGGCATTTAGCAGCTAATTCTCTTCAACTGAATTGCTTGTTACCGTTGATGTGCTCCATGCAACCCACCTTCCTGTGGAACTAAGAAATTATTGGGATGATCAATGATTACTGGCCATCTTCTTGTTGTCTCTATCAATGTATGACATTTAATACCCAATCCTCTAGACGTGCTTACACAGGGCTAGGAATTGGTATGGTTAAAATTAAAAACTTTTTTTTTAAAACTTAAAGATAGTTTGTCCTGTTGTAAAATTGTTTTTTCATTCTTTCATTTATTGCCCATTCCTAATTGCCTCTTGAGAAGGTGGTGGTGAGCTTCCTTCTTGAACAGCTGCAGGGAGGTGTCAGCTGTGGCTCAGTTCATAGCACCCTCGCCTTTGAATCAGAGGGTTGTGGGTTCATGTCCCACTCCCAGAAAACCAAGAACTGTGATTGTACTCGAAAGAGTTGCAATCTGTGACTGTTGATAACTCGAAAGAGTTTGAACAGCTGCAGGGAGGTGTCAGCTGTGTCTCAGTTCATAGCACCCTCGCCTTTGAATCAGAGGGTTGTGGGTTCATGTCCCACTCCCGGAAAACCAAGAACTGTGATTGTACTCGAAAGAGTTGTGACTGTTGATAACTCGAAAGAGTTTGAACAGCTGCAGTCCCTGTGTTGTAGGTACACCCACAGTGCTGTTAGGGAGGGAGTTCCAGCGATAGTGAAGGAATGGCGATATACTTCCAAGTCAGGATAGTATGTGACGTGGAGGAGAACTTCCAGGTGGTGGTGTTCCCATTTATCTGCTGCCCTTGTCCTTCAAGGCGATGCAGGTTGCAGGTTTGGGACGTACTGTCAAAGGATCCTTGGTGAGTTGCTGCAGTGTATCTTTTAGATGGGGCACACTGCTGCCATTGTGCGTCGGTGGTGGAGGGAGTGAATGTTTGTGGATGTGGTGCCAATCAAGCGGGCTGCTTTGAACTGGATTGTGTCGAGCTTCTTGTGTGTTGTGGGAGCTACACTCATATAGGCAAGTGAAGAGTATTCCATCACACTCCTGACTTGTGCCTTGCAGATGGTGGACAGGCTTTGGGAAGTCAGGAGGTGAGTTGCTCACCTCAGAATTCCCAGTCTGTAGCTCTTGTAGCTATAGTATTTTATATGGCTCGTCCAGTTCAGTTTCTGGCCAATGGTGCCCTCCCAAGGTGTTGATAGTGGGGGTTTCAGTGATGGTAGTGTCATTGAACATCAAGGGGAGATGGTTAGATTCTCTCTTGTTGGCAATTGTCATTGCCTGGCACTTAACGATTCACGAATGTTACTTAAAGAAATGGTTCAAATTGTTCATCCCCCAAGATGCTCCTGAGTTTAGTGTGTCACTGTACAATTTAGCTGAGTGCACTGCTAAGGTTATACTGAATGGCGAAGTTTAATCAGTCAGACAATAGATTATTAGGCAAGAAGGGGCCATCATGGAGCAGAAGGGCCTGCTCCGCCATTCAATAAGATCGTAGCTGATCTTCTACCTCACTCCACTTCCTCGCCTGACATATCCCCATATCCCTTAATATCCAAAAACGTATCAATCTCAGTCTTGAATATACTCAACGACTGAGCATCCACAATTTTTTAGGGCAGGGAATTCCAAAGGTTCACAATGCACTGAGCGAAGAACTTTCTCCTCATCTCAGTCCGAAATTGCCAACCCTTTATCCTGAGGCTGCGCCGGCCCGCCCACCCACTCCACCACCCACCCACCACCCACCACCCCGCCACCCCACCCCCGCCCCCGCCCCCGTTCTGCCTCTCCAGCCAAGGTGGAAATCCGGACTTGGAAATATATCGCCGTTCCTTCACTGTCGCTGGGTCAAAATCTTGGAACTCCCTCTCTAACAGCACCGTGGGTGTACCTACACCACATGGACCGCAGCGGTTCAAATAGGCAGCTCAACACCACCTTCTCAAGGGGCGATTAGGGATGGACAATAAATGCTGGCCCAGCCAACGAAGCCCACATCCTGTGAATGGTTTTTTAAAATAAAGTGATCGCTTATTGTCTCAAATTCTAACTTGATGGTGGACAGATTGGCATATGGTATTTTTTTCAGGCACCATCTCGTTTCTGGGACAGCTTTGGTGAATCATCTAGCACAATGTGCATGACTAGAGATCGATAAAGATTTGAGCTTTCCATCACAATCTGTAAAGTGAGACAAGGACAGAGGTCACATCTCTACCCAAACGGGAATCAGGATAATTGCGTATATTTCTCAGTATATTCACTGCTTCGAGGCATTATCTCTGTCCAAGAGTGGATTAAGGAGAAGAAAAGGCTTGCGTTGCCATTAAGTTACAGCACAGAAGATGGCTATTTGGCCCATTGTGACTGCTGGCTCTCTGAAAGAACAGTCATGCAAGTTCTGGTACAATCACATTGCTTTTATATTCTGTGCCTCCATTTATAAACTCAAGGAACCCATTTGCTTTTATTACCACCTTACCAACTCTGTTGAGTTGAACAGTAGCCTTGTGGTCATGTTACTGGACTAATAATCTCGAAACGTGAGTTCAAATCCCACCATGGCCAGAAGGAATTTAAATTAGGTTCATTAAATGAATCTGGAATTAAAAGTGAGTAAAAGTGATCATGATACTATAATTATTGTTGTAAAAAACCATCTGGTTCATTAATGTCCTTTAGGGAAGGAAATCTGTCATCCTGACCCGGTCTGGCCTGCATGAGATTCCAGAACCACAGCAATGTGGTTGACTCCTAGCTGCCCTCTGCAATGGCCCAGCAAGCCACTCAGTGGAATTCAAGAAGGCAAATCCCCATCATCTTCTCAAGGGGAAATGAGGGAGGGGCAATAAATGCCAGCCATGAATGAACAAAATAAGGGACCTGCCACCTTTAGGTTTGGCCCAATGCCTCTCTGCTCATCTCCACATGACCCATACGTTACATTTCGTGGTGGCACAATAATCAAGGGTTGCATTTCATTCTGAGGATACTAGCTTGGGTGCGAGGAAGTGGGAACTTCAGTAAGGAACACAACAACTAAACTCAGAGTAGGTGGCGATGGAAGGTGTTTAGGTGTAGAGAGATTGTATGTAAACTACTTAACATTGTGTTGTGAGCACTCATCCTTTTCTTGTCGTGTTCAGAAGGTGCCAGTGTGTGGTGCACTCATGTTCCTCCATCTTTGGCAGGAAGGGATCATTCTGGCTTCCTGTTATGGTGTGGTGAAGACAGCAGAGACAAGGTGTTTATAGTCTGGGATCCTTAAAAGCCTGTGTCTCTCATGTGGAGACATCAGTTGAAAGTTTCATGGTCTGGTCCGCTTGGCTCTCAGTTGCCAGCGACTGTGCTTCAGCAGTCCCTGTTCCAGAGTCAGTCCCTGTTCCAGAGTCAGCAATGCAAGGTCTTCATGAAGGCTTTGCGGAACGCCACGTTGAAGGTCGTGTAGATGATGGGATTGATGACGTAACCCAGCCAGGCGCAGGCGCTGTAGAGCGCCGGCGGGGTGTAGCACCTCTGGCAGTGGACGTTCAGGATGTGAGTAATGAAAAACGGCAGCCAGCAGATGATGAAGACGACTGCCAATCCGACAGAGAGAGAGAGAGAGAAAGGAAAAGAGTCGTCAATGCACGTGTGGGCCATTTGTCATCGCAACACAGTGACTCGCGAAAGGGTTCCTACCCCACTCAACTCCTCAACCATATGGCAACAGGGCATCCATTAATTACTTATAGTTGTTAGTTCTTTGCTAAAATTCACATTACATCTCTGGCACACAAGCTTACAAATTTGGTATCATCAGTATAGAATCCAATCCTAGAACATAGCGATTTCATACAACTTAGCCTATTGTTCTAGATCATTGTGACACTATAGGACTCAGACTAATCTACTGGGAGTATGGTAACACTATACACAGCCAATTAATCTAGATAATTACATTTCCGTGCAGCTTGGCCTATTGCTCTTGAACTTTGCGGTCTGGTGGAACGCAGCCTATTGTTCTAGATCACAGCAAAACCCATGAACTTGGACTGTTGATCTAAATCATTGTGCTACAATGCAACTTAACCTATGGTTCTAGATCACTGTGCCACAACGAAACTTTGCCTATTTTTCTAGATCATTTCAAGACTATGGAAGTTAGTCCACAGTTAAAGAGCATGTAATTTAGCCTACAGTCCAAGATCATTGCAAGATCCAAGGAATCTATCCTGTTCTTCGAAATCATTGAGACACAATGGAACCTCGTCTATTGTTCTAGATAGTTGTAACTACATAGAACTCGGTCTGTTGTTCTAGACCATTGTAAGAACCGGTAGACGTTTGCCTATTCTCGATCATTGTGACACAACAGCACCTAACCAATTGTTCTAGACCACAGAGACGGTGGATCTTGGGCTATTGTTCTAGAGCATTGTGACTCGGTGGAACATAGTCTATTGTTCTAGTTTGTTCTCGACTCACCTAAGACAACCACCAACATTTGTTGCTTTCTTCTCCCTCTGGTGGGACAGTTTGCTTTCGCTGCTGATTTGGCCACTGGCACCTGTTTCTCATCTGACACCATCCACACCACAAAAGCGCTCCGCCTGAAGAACCTTGCTTGGCCATCGCACTCGGGGTCCGCGGATACCTCGATGGGGGAAGGGGCCTTCCATTTAGCAGCCATCAGGCACGATCTGGAAGTGGTCCCGAGCTGGAAAGGCAGCGGAGTTCCTATTGGCCTTGACCTCTCTGGAGGCCCCACAAAGCGGGCTCTCTCAGATTCTTCGGAGTAAGGGATTGCTTCTCGCACCAGTGTCTAGGATGCCAAAAAGAAGAGAAAATGGGTGTTACCAACAGCCAATAGCACAGACCAGAGCACACACAAATCACAGGAGAGGACAAGGAAGGGAATGACAAAGGGCCCTTGTCTCCAAGTCACCATTTTGTACATGGGGTGTGGGCAGTCAACTTGTTCACAGAATCATACTGCACAGGAGAAGGCCATTAAGCCCATCGAACCTTTGCTGGCTCTTTGAAAGAGCTTTCCAATTAGTCCCACACTTCCGCCCGCTCTTAGCCTAACAGCCCAGCAAATTTTTCCCCTTCAACTATTTATCCAGTTCCCCTTTTGAAAGTTCCTACTGAATCTGCTTCCACCGCCCTTTCAGGCAGTGCCTTCCAGATCACAGAAACTCACTGTGCAAAAAGAAAAAAAAAATCTCTTCATCTCCCCCTCTTTCTTTCACTGATTCTCTTCAATCTGTGTCCCTCTGGTTACCGACCCTCCTGACACAGGAATCAGTTTCTCCTTATTTACTCTATCCGAACCCCTCATGATTTCACCCATCTCGATTAAATCTCTCTTTTAACATTCTCTGCTCTAAGGAGAACAATCCCAACTTCTCCAATCTCCCCATGGAAGTGAAAGGAATTGGGGTTCTGTGCGATGGTAATGGATCCATCTATTGACATTCTGCGCAATAGGACTGAAGGAGAAGGGGCTTGTTCCATTGGGATTGTGTACAATGGGAGTGAGTGGGAAGAGGTTTGGGTCCATTGAGATTCTGTGCGATGGCAGCGAATGGGAAGAGAGTTGATCAATGACCTTTGGAATGATTGGTGACCTTAGTGACAAGTGGGAATTTCGGCCACTCAAATTGAACTGGGAATTTGTCAATCAGCTCCGAGGATTCTGATGTCTCCAGATGAGGCCTCACCAATTTCTTTTTACTCACACTGGTGCTCCCGTTTGATTGGACCATTAAAGTGCAAAGTTTGACATCTTCCAGGTGTGTGCACTTATTCTGAAACTAAATAAAACAAAAAATGGAATTATCGACCCTGGCAACAGTGTAGGCACGAACATGGATACAAATACTTCATATTGGCCATAAAGAAAACCCATTGTTTACAATTTGAATTGAGAGATTATCCATTAAATAGGGCAAAAATCCTTTCAAAATTACTCACTTAAGTACTGCATTTTAAAAACATTACTCGTTCATGGGATGTGGGCTTCGCCGGCTGGGCCAGCATTTGTTGCCCATCCCTAATTGCCCCTTGAGAAGGTGGGGGTAAGCTGCCTTCTTGAACCGTTGCAGTCCATGTGGTATAGGTACACCCATTGCTGCTAGGGAGGGAGCTCCAGGATTTTGACCCAGTGACAGTGAAGGAACAGCCGATGTATTTCTAAGTCAGGATAGTGAGTGACTTGGTGAGGAACCTCCAGGTGGTGGTGTTCCCATCTATCTGCTACCCTTGTCCTTCTAGATGGTCATGGTCATGGGTTTGGGAGGTACGGTCTAAGGAGGCTTGGTGAGTTGCTGCAGTGCGTCTTGTAGATGGTACTCTGTGCTGCCACTGTGCGTCGGTGGTGGAGGGAGTGAATGTTTCAGGTGGAATATGATTGTGTGAAACGTACAGTAATATTGCACAAGGAAATTTCACTCTAAAAAGCATGTTTTTTAAATAATAAAGCAAGATACTGTCCCCTTCAAACACTCCCAGGACAGGTACAGCACGGGGTTAGATACAGAGTAAAGCTCCCTCCACACTGTCCCCACCAAACACTCCCAGGACAGGTACAGCACGGGGTTAGATACAGAGTAAAGCTCCCTCTACACTGTCCCCATCAAACACTCCCAGGGCAGCTACTACATGGGGTTAAATGTATATTTCCCTCTATCCCTGCCAATCTGCAGCCTCTTACAAATGACCAACATCCTATACTTGTGGTGACATCACTTCTTCAGTCATCCTGTATCCTCCCTTAAATGACAGGTTGAAAGCAACTCTGCATCATGACAGCGTGTCTGATACAAAATGGATCGAAGCCACTCTAACCCATGTCGAATTGAACCCGTGCAGCCTCTACGCAAAGCAAACTTGGGCAGGATTTAATTGCAATGTCTAGAGGTTAAAGGTCAGTCACTTACACCACGCCCAGTACGCACATCCCCTCATTTTAATATTTGAGCTTGTTATTTACTCTTTCGGCCTTTATGGGAGGTTGGGTTTCATGCTCCATGGCAACGCTGATCCTCTTAGCTGCCATGCGCTTCCTCCTCCATCTCAGCATGGCATAGATCTGGACGTAAACTAACAGCGTCATGATGATGGGAACGTAGAAGGAGACAATGGAAGAATATAAGATGAAAGAAGTGTTCATGATGGCACAGATGGTCTCTTCCCTTTTATCTGGAAGAGGACAGAGCACATTCCTGGTCTCCATAATTGCAAAAACTGTCATTGAGCACTGGGGAAGGTGTAACTAAAGGTTCACAAAGATGGCACTCGAATTACGAGCTTATAACTATCAGGCAAGACTGAACAGGCTGGGACTCTTTCCTCTAGAAAAGAGAAGGCTGAGGGGTGACCTGATAGAAGCCTTTAAAACTATGAAAGAGTTTTGACAGGGTGAACGTAGAGAAGTTGTTTCCATTTTTGGGGTGGGGTGGGGGAGGGTAGGGCTGGTGGGAGACCAGAACTAGACGGCCCTCAATATAAGATAGTCACTAGTGTTGTATGTGCCTGCATGCCACTGTAATGTAAAGGTACACGGCAGAGTAAGGGTTAGAGAGGGACTGGAGAATAGCACCACCCACGGTATGATGTATAAAGTCACATGGTAACAGACTGAGAGAACAGTCTAGAGAGAACACTCTGGAACCAGCCTGCATGGAGGTAGCAGCGCCATGCATGACAGTAACTTGAGATCTGTAAATAGATAAAGAGTTCATGTTTAAATCTACAAGTCTCAAGGTCACATCGTTGAGACACCACTGCACACCATAATACAATATGGTTGGCAGTGGTGGGATACCAGCACTATCAGTATAGGGCAACAACTTGTAAATCCAATGGGGAATTCAGGAGAAACTTCTTCACCCAGAGAGTGGGGAAAATGTGGAACACACTCCCACAGGGAGTGGTTGAGGTTAATAATATCGATGTATTTAATGGGGAAGTTGGATAAACAAATGAGGGAGAAAGGAATAGAAGGAAATGATGATAGGGGAGATAAAGAGGGGGTGGGAGTGGGCTCATGTGGAGTATAAATTCTCCTCCTCCCCACCTCTGGTTGTTTTCCCGATTCTCTTCAATCTGTGGTCCTCTGGTTACCGACCCTCCTGCCACTGGAAACACTTTCTCCTTATTTACTCTGTCAAAATCTCTCATGATTTTGCATGCCTCAATTAAATCTCCCCCTGAACCTTCTCTGCTCTAAGGAGAATAATCCCAGCTGATCTGGTCTCTCCATATAACTGAATTCCCCAATCCTTGGGACTGCTGTGAGAATTCTCATGCCGCTCCCTTATCATAGAAGGAGACAATAGAGGAATAAAAGATGAAAGAAGGGTTCTTTATGGGCACAGCTTACCAGGGTGTTTTCTTAGCCCGAAAGAAGCGGGCATGAGATTGCGAAGGACAGCATCCAAACCATGGTTATCATCAACGTGACTCTCCGCTTGGATATTGTAGAGCATTGGCATGGCACCCGCTGTATACCTGCAAGGGGTGTACAAGAAACAGGTTAGAGCTGTTAATGAACCGGATGGTCTTTAAAAAGCTCCAAAATAGGTGGTGAGTGAAGCAGGGAAGTAAGTTCAATAGGTCAAATGGCGTACTCCTGTAGCCATGACAACCAAGGGAGGTTGAGGATGAGGATCCATTGATCCAATCGGAAAAAGGTACACAATACTCCCAAGAACTAGCAAACAACCAGACAAATCGGAGCAGGAGGAGGCCATTCGGCCTCTCGAGCCTGCCCCACCCATTCAATAAGATCATGGATGATGTTCTACTTCAACTCCACTTTCCCACCCTCAGTGCCCAAAAATCTATCAATCTGAGTCTTGAGTATACCCAATGATGGAGCATCCATAGCTCTCTGGGGTAGATAATTCCAAAGATTCCCAATCCTCTGAGTGAAGAAATTTCTCCTCATCTCAGTCCAAAATGGCTGACCTCTTAACCTAAGACTGTGACCCCCACCATTGTTCCAGACTACCCAGCCATGGGAGGGGGTGGGGGTTAACAGCCTCCCAGAATCGACCCTGTTAAACCCCTGAAGAATTTTGTACATTTCAATTAGATCACCTCTCATTCTTCTAAACTCCAGAGAATATAGGGCCATTCTGCTCAATCTCCCCTCATAGGACATCCCTCTCATCCCAGGAATGAGTTTAGTTAGAGTTAGGGATGGGGTTAGGGAGTTAAGGATGGGGTTAAGGAGTTAGGGTTAGGAGTAGGGAGTTAGGGATGGGGTTAGGTTAGGGGTAGTGAGTTAGGCGTGGGGTTTGGGGAGTTAGGGATGGGGTTAGGGCTGGAGTTGGGAGTTGGGATGGGGTTGGAGAGTTAGGGATGGGGTTAGGGAGTTAGGGTTGGGTTTGAGGTTAGGGATCCAGAACTGTGCACAATATTCGGGTGTAGTCTCACCAAAGATCTATATAATTATTTTAAGATTTCTTTACTTTTATATGCCAATCCGTTTGCAATAAAAGCGAACATGCCATTTACCTTTCGAGTTCCTTGCTGTACCTACATGCTGACTTTCTGTGATTCGTGTACAAGGAGACCCAGGTCCCTCTGCACACCAATATTTCCCAGTTTCCCACCATTTCCAACCAGGATCACAAGCGGGACAGCCGCTCCCATGGGAGGGTCCCATTCTCTATTGAGCTGCAGGGAGGAGGGGGCGAACCTTGTCAATGCACATCTGGAGAACCTGGAGTAATGAAAGGGCCTCTCGCTGGCCGTTGGGTCTCGCTGGCCCCACTTCTCCCAAAACTAGGGAGCCCAGGGAAAGTAATGGAGGAAGGAGGGAGGGTGGTGGGTAAAGGCCTGAGGAGGGAGGTGGGGGCGGGGGGTGGTGAAGAGAGGGAGGAAGAGTCTAATTACCCTTGTACAGCCCAGAGGGCACTCCACTGACAATGGCACACGTGTGTCCTGTACCCCACTGGAGCCCTGATGTGTATGAATTCAGATGGACACATCACAAATTATGAATAAGGAGCACGAGTAGGCCACTCGGCCCCTTGAGCCTGTTCTTCCATTCAATAAGATCTTGGCTGACCTGATTGTAACCTCAACCCCACATTCCTGCCCACCCCCGATAACCTTTCAACCCCTTGTTAACGAAGAACTTATCGAGCTCTGCCTTAGAAATATTCAAAGACTCTGCATCTACCGCCTTTTGAGGAAGAGAGTTCCAAAGACTCACGACCCTCTGTGAGAAAATAGTTCTCCTCATCTCTGTCTTAAATGAGCGACCCCTTATTTTTAAACAGTGACCCCTCGTTCTAGATTCTCCCACAAGAGGAAACATCCTCTCCACATCCACCCTGTCAAGACCCCTCGGGATCTTAAATGTTTCAATCAAGTCACCTCTTACTCATCTAAATTCCAGTGGATACGAGCCTAACCTGTCCAACCTTTCCTCATAAGACAATCCACACATTCTTTGTATTAGCCTGGTAAACATCTTCTGAACTGCTTCTAACGCATTGACACCTTTCCTTAAATAAGGTGACCAATACTGTACACAGTACTCCAGATACGGTCTCACCAGTGCCCCGTAGAACTGAAGCATAACCTCCCTACAATCAATTCTCCTCGCAATAAACGATAACATTCTATTAGCCTTCCTAATTACTTGATGTAAAGGCTATTAGCCTTTTGTGATTCATGCACTAGGACACCCAGATCCCTTTGCATCTCAGAGCTCTGCAATCTCTCACCATTTAGATAATATGCCTATTTTTTATTCTTCCTGTCACAGCCCCGCCACCCGGTGCCAAAAGGGCTGGAGAGAAGCAAGTTGTCCGCTACCATTTTAAGTCTGTTGCTGTGCAGTTTCCGCCAGGTGGAGTGAAATTAAACTCCTTTTCCCGATCATCTCAGGACTTCACAGCACCGAAGAAGGCTATTCTTCATCTATTCTGCATTTCCTACACTGCCAAAATCCGCGAGGTTATAACTCTCGGGAAAGACTGAACAGGCTGGGGCTCTTTTCTCTAGAAATGAGAAAGCTGAGGGGTGACCTGATTATGACGATGAAAGGGGTTTTTCGATAGGGTAGAGAAAGTCTTTCTATCTGTGTGGGGTGAGACCAGAACTAAGGGCTATCAATATTTGATTGTCACTAAAAGGTGAGATGGTGGCATAGCATTAATGTTTGGACTACTAAGCCAGAGGCCTAGGCTAATGCTCTGGGAGACATGGGTTCAATTCCCACCACAGTGGTAGGTGGAATTTAAATTCAATTAATAAATCTGGAATTGAAAGCTAGTCTCAGTAATGGTGACCATCAATTGTCATAAATACCCTGTTTGTTTCACTGATGTACTTTCGGGAAGGAAAGTGTGATAGAGTTGATTTTCTAGGCAGCTTTGCTTGGTGGAAACGTTGAACTTTATTTAAAAGACGGCAGCAGCAGTTACATGTGTGCATCTAACTCTATATCTACAGAAGAATTCTCTCCTCGTGGGTCCCCGTGCTGCTAACTCATTGGTCCATACAGATCATGTGATCTTACAACACAGGAGTATTCTTAAAGCTACAGTCCTACATTTATCAGAACTATAATTACTGCAGCCACCCCCCCCACCCCCGCCCCCGCCCCCGCCCCCAACCTTAAACTTTTCTGTACCTTTTGCATTTATCTCATGCCATCACAATATTTACACAGGTCATGAAATTACAAATTCAGTCTTTAAGATGGTTTCCTGATCTGTGTGGAATGTCGAAGCTCCACGACTTCCGATTCTTTTGCAGGAACCATATTCTCTGGAACCGCATTAACATCAGGTACCTCATTAGGCACAGGCAGTTCAGTGTCTTCCACTCCGACAGAGACATCGGAGACATGTCTGTCCTTGGTTGAGAAACTTTAACAGGAACCATAGCTGCACACATCCAGACAAGCGGGGATTATTCCATCACACTCCTGACTTGTGCCTTGTAGATGGTGGACATGCTTTGGGGAGTCAGGAGGTGAGTTACTTGTCGCAGGATTCCTAGCCTTTGACCTGCTCTTGTAGCCACAGTATTTAAATGGCTCCTCCAGGTGTTGGTAAGGAGGACTTAGGGTCGACGGGGCTGAGATTGCTGTTGTCGTTTCCGGTGCCTATGTCAATGCCAGATGGCCCATGCTGTTTCGTTCCTTTTTCGAGACTTTGTAGCGGTTTTGATACAACTGAGTGTCAGCTTGGCCATTTCAGAGGGCATTTAGGAGTCAACCACATTGCTGTGGGTCTGGGGTCACATGTAGGCCAGACCAGGTAAGGATGACCTCCTTAAAGGGGCATTAGTGAACCAGATGGGTTTTCACAACAATCAACAATGGTTTCATGGTTATCGTAAGACTTTTAATTCCAGATTTTTACTGAATTCAAATTCCACCATCTGAACCCACCACCGTTCGAACCCAGGCCCCCAGAGCATTACCCTGGGTCTCTGGACTACTAGTCCAGCGACAATACCACTACGCCATCGCCTCCCCTAACTGGGAAGTGGGAGAGCAGAAGAGAAGGAGAGAGAGAGACTGGAGAGAACGGGAGAGCAGGAGAGAAGGAGAGAGAGAGACCGGGGAGAATGGGAGAGTGGGAGAGAAGGAGAGAGAAACTGGAGAGAATGGCAGAGCAGGAGAGAAGGAGAGAGAGACCTGGGAGAATGGAAGGGTGGGAGAGAGACTGGGGGGAGTGGGAGAGCGGGAGAGAAGGAGAGAGAGACCCGAGAGAATGGGAGAGTGGTAGAGAGAGACCAGAGAGAACGGGAGAGCGGGAAAGAGAGACTGGAGAGAATGGGAGAGCGGGAGAGGAGAGAGAGACCATGGGGAGTGGGAGAGTGGGATAGAAGGAGAGACCGGGGTGTGGGAGAGTGGGAGGGAAGGAGAGACCGGGGAGAACGGGAGAGCGAGAGAGAGAGACCAGGGAAAATGGGAGAGCGGGAGAGAAGGAAACACCGGGGGTGTGGGAGAGAAGGAGAGAGAGAACAGGGAGAGTGGGCGAGCGGGAGAGAAGGAGAGGGAGACTGGTGGAGTGGGACAGTAGGAGGGAAGGAGAGGGAGACTAGGAGGGAAGGAGACAGAGACTAGGAGGAGTGGGAGAGAAGGTGACAGAGACTGGGGAGAGTGGGAGAGCGGGAGAGAAGGAGACAGAGACTGGGAGGAGTGGGAGAGCAGGCGAGGAGAGGAAGATCAGGGGGAGTGGGAGAGCAGGAAGGAAGGGGAGGGAGACCAGGGAGTGGGAGAGCAGGACGGAAAGGGACGGAGACCAGGGAGTGGGAGAGAACAAGAGAGAGAGACTGGGGAGTGGGAGAGCAGGAGAGAAGGAGAGAAAGAGAGACCGGTGAGAATGGGAGAGCGGGTGAGAAGGAGAGGGAGACCAGGAGGAGTGGGAGAGTGGGAGAGAAGGAGAGGGAGACCGGGGAAGTGGGAGAGCGGGAGAGAACGAGAAGGAGAGTGGGGAGAATGGGAGAGTCGGAGGGAAGGAGAGAGAGAGACTGGGGAGAGTGGGAGAGCAGCAGAGGAGGAGAGGGAAAACGGAAGAGGGAGAGGAAGGCGGACATGACAGAGAACCAGAAGAAAACAGTGACAAAAACAAGCAAATGTGCTAGTTAGTGACTGTGGAGGATGCACAATCCAGTGTGTGGGCAGAAAGAAATGAATCATAAAATCTTACAACACAGGAAGAGGCCATTCAGCCCATTGTGCTTGTGTTGGCTCTCGGAAAGATCTATCCAATTAGTCCCACTTCCCCCACGTTGCTCTTTCCCCCATAGCCCTGAAAACATTTCCCCCTCAAGTATTTGTTCAATTCCCCTTTTGAAAGTTCCTGTTGAATCTGCTTCCACCACCCTTTCAGGCAGCACCTCCCAGATCACAACAACTCGCTGTGTAAAAAAAAAAATCCCCCTCATCTCCCCCTCTGGTTCTTTTCCCGATTCTCTTCAATCTGTGTCCCTCTGTTCACCGACCCTCCTGCCACTGGAAACAGTTTCTCCTTGTTTACTCCAGCGAAAACCCTGATGGTCGTAGGTAAGGTGTCACGATATCAATGCCCAATCATTTACAGCTCAAATAGCTGACTGTGAAGGTGCCAGGCTATACCAGGTGTGGCAGGAGGGCACCAGCAGCCTTTTCCTGGCTCCGTACTGTTTTCCCCGGAGCTGTGCCGAACCCATAAGACCATAAGACATAGGAGCAGAAATTAGACCATTCGGCCCATCGAGTCTGCTCTGCTATTCAATCATGGCTGATAAGTTTCTCAACCCCAATCTCCCGCCTTCGCCCCGTAACCTTTGATCCCCTTACCAATCAAGAACCTATCTATCTCGGTCTTAAATACACTCAATGACCTGGCCTCCACAGCCTTCTGTGGCAATGAATTCCATAGATTCACCACTCTCTGGCTAAAGAAGTTTCTCCTCATCTCTGTTCTAAAAGGTCTTCCCTTTACTCTGGGGCTGTGGTCTCGGGTCCTAGTCTCTCTTACTAATGGAAACATCTTCCCCACGTCCACTCTATCCAGGCCTTTCAGTATTCTGTAAGTTTCAATTAAATCCCCCCTCATCCTTCTAAACTCCATCCCAGAGTCCTTATACGTTCCTCATATGTTAAGCCTTTCATTCCTTGGATCGTTCTCGTGAACCACCTCTGGACCCTCTCCAGGGCCAGAACATTCTTCCTGAGGTACGGGGCCCGAAATTGCTCACAATATTCTAAATGTGGTCTGACCAGAGCCTTATAAAGCCTCAGCAGCACATCCCTGCTTTTATATTCTAGTCCTCTCGAAATAAATGTCAACATTGCATTTGCCTTCCTAACTACCGATTCAACCTGCAAGTTAACCTTAAGAGAATCCTGGACTAGAACTCCCAAGTCCCTTTGCACTCCAGATTGCTGAATTCTCTCCCCATTTAGAAAATAGTCTATGCCTCTATTCTTCCTACCAAAGTGCATGACCTCACATTTCCCCACGTTGTATTCCATCTGCCACTTATTCGCCCATTCTCCTAACCTGTCCAACTCCTTCTGCAGCCTCCCCGCCTCCTCAATACTACCTGTCCCTCCACCTATCTTTGTATCATCTGCAAACTTAGCCAGAATGCCCTCAGTTCCTTCATCTCTATCATTAATGTATAAAGTGAAAAGTTGTGGTCCAAATACTGACCCCTGCAGAACTCCATTAATCACCGGCCGCCATTCTGAGAAAGACCCCCTTATCCCCACTCTCTGCCTCCTGCCAGATAGCCAATCTTCTATCCATGCTAGTACCTTGCCTCTAACACCATGGGCTCTTATCTTACTGAGCAGCCTCCTGTGCGGCACCTTGTCAAAGGCCTTCTGGAAGTCCAAGTAGATAACATCAATTGGCTCTCCTTTGTCTAACCTACTCGTTACCTCCTTAAAGAATTCTAACAGATTTGTCAGGCATGACCTCCCCTTGATGAAACCATGCTGACTTTGCCCTATTTTACCATGCACTTCCAAGTATTCTGAAATCTCATCCTTAATAATGGACTCTAAAATCTTACCAACGACCGAGGTTGTTGAACCCACTGCCTGAGAAACAAACTTCCGGTGCTCCAGAGCTGTCCCCTATTCCCCACGAGGGAGGCAGTGCGGCACCTTCGAGAGGGAGTGGGTTACCACAGGGCGGTACAAATATGTGTTGACAGGACTGAACCCAACCAGTTTGGATATAGAAAGAAAACTTGGCAGAAATTTTGCTCCCATTCACCAAATTTGTGCAGCACTGAAGGAGACCATTGAGCCCATTGAGTCCGTGCCAGCACTTCTGACGAGCGATCGGGTTAGTCTCACTACCACCACCCCCACCCTAACTCTTTCCCTTAAATGCTATTCACCTCGACCACTCCCTATGGGAGCGAGTTCCACATTCTCCCCACTCTCTGGGTAAATTCTCCTGAATTCCCCATTGGATTTATTAATGACTATCTGATATTGATAACTACTAACCACCCCTACCCCCACCGCCCAGTTCTGGTCTCCTCCACATCTTCTCTACGTCTACCCGCTCGAAACCCTTTCATCATTTTATGGACCTCGATCAGGTCACCCCCTCAGCCTTCTCTTTTCTGGAGAAAAGAGCCCCAGCCTGTTCAGTCTTTCCTGATGGTTATAACCTCTCAGATCCGGAATCGTCCTTGTAAATCTTTTTTTGTTTTGCATCTTCTCCGGTGCCTCTATATCCTTTTTTATAATACGGAGGCCAGAACCATGCACAGTGCTCCCATCGCTCGATATAGGGTAGAACAAAACTTCTATTTTTCAACGCTCACCCTCTAGAAATGAAACCAATTGCTTATTGCTCTTTTAAATGTCTCTATCAACCTGCATCACCAACTTTTTGCCACTGGCGTTTCATTCCTGTTTGCTCCCCTTGATAATTTGGTGTTGAAAATTTGGTAGCACAGTCACTTCTGCTCCGTCCTGAGACTCCTTGCGAGTCTGCTTCCGCTCTTCCTTCCCCGCAGCATCCACATAGCGGAGAGTCTCACTCCGGCAGAGAGAGATGTTCTCGATCATTCAGGGCTGCACTGGTGCTGCCTGTACCGAACTCTCAGCACAGCCTGTCTCTCCCTTACATACACATACACACACACACACGCACCATCAGAAACCTACTCTCCTCAACATCATCCCTCTCCCTGACAGCTTGATGTTCTCTCACAATAAGGCAGACACCCAATCGGATTACAACTCAACATGCCAGAAATTAATTCCCCCAACTATGTTCATTCTGACAGTTGGAGTTTGTTTCTGCTGATGTTAATAATTGAACTGAAGTTTAGTATTCTGGTTATATAGCAAATAAATCAGCTTTGTTTTAAACATATTGTTGTAGATTTTTGTCTTTCCCACCTGGGTGTTTAACATCACCTGGCTGGAGCTCTGAAAGGACAATCTGGGGGAGGATCATACGGCAGGAACAGAACATTCAGCCTGGACACAGTCCAGCAGCACGATGACCATCCACATCTTGTCCCTGTTGGATGAAATCAAACACAGCGTTTATTCTTAATCTGGTTATCTGACATTTTCATTGTATACAGTTCACACTGATCTTCATGATAACACAAATATTGCATTTCCATCCTTCATTTCCATTTCGCTAATATAAGATTTTGTTTCCCACAAGTCTATCTAGAACATCATATGGACCTTCCCAATTAACATCCAGACCCGATCCCTTTTCACAACGTTTTTAACATGACTTCATCTCCTATTGAACAGTTAATGTAACGGGTAGGGTTGTTCTCCCTGGAGGTGTTGAGATGGGCAGCACCATCTTCTCCACTGCCTGTAGTCCCACTGAGGGAGGATGCTGAGGTTTGTTGGAGGTTCTGGAGAAACAGGTCCTGAGTCTGTCGAGTAGCAATGGGGAGTGGGATCCCAGGGCGATGCACAATCTGCATTTTCTGCCCTGTCATGAGCTGAAATGGGCTGCAATTGGAGGAGTGAACAGGAGGGGAGTGAATGGTCATTAACACGCCAGGCAAGGCAGTTGACCTTGACCAGATCATCAGCTCCCTTCATGACAGCTTTTCTCAGTGCTGTTTTTATAGAAAAGTGAAGCCCTCGACTATCCCGCTAAGTGCTCGGTGGTAGGTGATGTGGAAATGTTGTTCCACACCCACAAGATGACGGAAATGCTGCATTAATTCAGCTGTGAAATGAGAACCAATATCACTCTCTATCCTTTTCAGAAAGTCCCATCTGATAAAGATCTGTTCCCACAAGATTTTAGCTGTAGTGGCTGCATCATTTTTTACAGGCAGGGAAAGATTCAATCCACCAGGTAAGCATAACTATAACTACCAGGATATACCGGTCCCTTCCTGTTACTGTGGGTAGTGGGCCTGTATAATCAATCTGCAATGTTTCCCATGGAACGTCATTCAGATGTGACATGTCCGTTCACAAGTCCGGGTTAATTTGGTCACGGATTCAGGTAGTGATGGACATCCTGGTGCATCCTGTGTTGTCAATAGTAATTATGCAACATATCGAGGACTGGAAAAAGAGGAACATGTCCCAAATTTGATCCATGAACAAAAATAATTCTTTTCTGAGGCATCAAAGTGTGACCCAAGTCAAATTAGAGCCAACCTTGTTGGATGAGTGAGTTCTTGCTGAGAAAGGATGAGGGAAAGTCTTTGCTATGGTGTACGGCCTCTTTGGCCACAGTCACATCAGGGTCATGGTCCTGACAAGTTTTTAAATCACGTTTAACTGGAGTCTGTCGTACCAGTACCAGTGTTCTGGGTGGATCCCATGGAATTCCCTCTGGAGTAACTTTCCTGGTGAGTCAGTCTGCCTGGTTATTACCATCACCCTCTTCACTAACTCTTGCTGCTGATGTACATTCACATTACAAATAGCAAATTGTTCCCGTCACTTACCAGCAATATATCAAATCATTCGGCATTTGGAGTGGTGGGTGAGTGGTTTCCTTTCTGTTGTGGAGAAGTTGTGTTTTTTTTTGCCAGAGAGGTAGGTTTTCCCTGAGGGAGTTACAACCAATGGATAGTTTCTGAATAGTTGGAGTTTCCATCAGTGACAGTTTGAAGGGCTGTGATCACAATAAGCTCAGATTTCTGTGTTAAATATTATGTTGAGTATTTAATAAGGATATTACAGCTGTCATGAGGGACATAAGATGCAGCACCAGTCTGATACAGTCCTTGTTCATAAAGTTGAGATCCATCCACATGAACACCAGTGAAATTGGACAGTGGTGTGGCCCTAGTATGTCCAATGGACACGGCCTCTTTCACTGGACAAGTATGTGGGGTTCTTTCAAACTGCAACATCCCAGCTAATTGGCATTTGTGAGGTTACAGCATATTAATATCCTTGATTCGTAACTCCATAATTCATCTACTCTATCACATTAGGGATGTTCCCTTCACTTGGCCCTTTATTAATAATGTCACTGTGGTATGTGGGGTGTGCAGAATTATCGAATTAAAATCGACCAAGTACTCTGTACTTAACTAACCAGTGAACCCTTAAATAAAAGCAATATACTGCGGATGCTGGAGATCTGAAATAAAAATCGGAAGGTGTTGGAAAAACTCAGCAGGTCTAACAGCATCTGTGGAGAGAGAAGCAGATTTAATGTTTCGACTGCAATGTGACTCTTTTTCAGAACTGAAGAGAATGAGAAATAGGATGGGTTTTCTGGCATTGAAAAGTGGGGAGGGTCAGGTACAACAAAAGAGAAGGTCAGGAAGACGGGAGAGATTAAACAAAGATGTGATTGAACAAAAGGCAAAGGGAGTGGTCATGTTTGTAGTATAAAAAAAACAAAGCACGGTAAGTTTTAATGTCAGAATACAGGAAAAATGGCTGTCCATTTCAGTTTCGAAGAACGGGAGTAGACGGCAGAATGGTATTGTTGCTAAACTTGTAATCCAGAGACCCAGGGCAATGCGCTGGATAATCCCACCACAGTGCAAATAAAAATCTGGAATTAAAAGTCGAATGATGACGACCCATCTGGTTCACAAATGTCCTTTAGTGAAATGGTAACTACATGTGACAGCAATGTGGTTAACTCTAAATGCCCTCTGAACTAGGGCAACTAGGGATAACACACCTACATCCCATGATTGAATAAAATAAAGAATCATATTGGAATCAAAATACTAACACTGTTCCTCTCTCCAGAGGAGTTGCCAGACCTGCTGAGTTTTTGTGGTACTTGCTGTTTTATTTCAGCTCAGAACACTGGTCGATCAATCTTCCCAGAGTCTGGGAGATCCTTTCCCATTCACCTCCTGCATTACTACAGCAGATATGCATCGTTTTGACAGTACCAGCCGGGCTGTGGAATTACTTGGATAGATCGTCCGAAAAGTCAGCACAGGCATGATGGGCTGAATAGTTTCCATCTGTGCTGTATCATTATAGCAAAGAGTGAATATTCAGTAACATAAGATAGAGAGAGAAAGAGAGGAACCAGTGACTGTGGGATTGAACCCAGCCAGGGTCACACCTACATGGGAGGAGAGAGAGGGGAACCATTGGAAAAAGCTTTAAAAACTCAGTGTATTCCGAATGGAGCAGAGATTTAAATCACGTTAGCAGCACACAAATTCACAAACATTTACGTCTCTTTTTTTTTTATTAATTTATCCCAATTGGTTAACAGAACGATTTTCTATTTTGTATTTCGAGTGTCAATGGCGCTGCTGTTACCCAACATTCCGTGCGGATGTGAATGTGCTCTAGTCACTGTACAGGAGCCCAGTGCGCAGGCGCCGTGCTGTTCTGTTGGGAGCATGCGCAGTGTCACTTTGATCGGAGCCCTATGAGTGCGGGAGAGGCTTTTGGAAATGGGTGAGAGCGGAGGGAGGAATGAAGCCGGGAGGTGAGGGGAGGGAAAGGAGGCTTCATAAACACCGGATGTAGGCCGCAAGCCCAGAATCAGACTGTGCAGGAATGGGAATGGCGTTTGCAGCTCCGGGGAACAGACCCTGGTTAAAAACAAAAAAACTGCGGATGCTGGAAATGCAAAACCGAAACAGAAACAGAAACACCTGCAAAAACTCAGCAGGTCCGGCAGCATCGGCGGAGAAGAGTAGGTTCTGTTGAAGGGTCATGAGGACTCGAAACGTCAACTTTGTTCTTCTCCGCCGATGCTGCCAGACCTGCTGAGTTTTTCCAGCTATTTCTGTTCCTGTTTCTGTTTACAGACCCTGGTTAACGGCCGCCATCTTCCGAGGGGCAATTTGCTGCAGGGCGCATGCGCGGTCTTCCCAAGCACCAGCATAAGAACATCAGGCGACCATTCAGCCCATCGAGTCTGTTCTGCCATTCAATAAGGTCACAGCTGGTATGCTTGTGGCCTTAACTCTCCACTCCTGTCTGCGCCCCCTCCCTCCCCACCACCCCCACCGTAACGCTTGTGTCCCTTTTAGATCAAAAATCTGCTTAACTCAACCTTGACTATATTCAATGACCCAGACTTCACTGCTCTCTGGAGAAATGAATTCCACAGACTCATGACCCTCTGAGATAAGAAATTTCTCCTCCTCAGTGTAAAATGAGAGACCCCCTTATTTGTAAACTGTGCCCCCCCCCCTTGTTCTAGATTCCCCCATGAGAGGAAACAACCTCTCAGCATCTGTCAAGAGCCCTCAGAATCTAACATGTTTCAATAAGATCACATCTCATTCTTATAAATTCCAATGAGCATAGTCCCAACCTGCTCAACCTTTCCTCATAAGACAACCCCCCTCATTCCAGGAATTGGCCTAGTAAACCTTCTCTGACCTGCTTCCAATGGAAGTTGTCACTGCTTAAGTAATCCTAGGCCAGGAGGAGGGAATGTTGTGAATTTCTATCCTGGACAAACAGTGATGGATTTTGGAAACTCTTTTTACAGAGGGTTAGAAGGGGAGGATCAACACACAGGAAACTCAAACCAAGATAAATGTTTGTCTCTTCTGAATTTCAAACCTGGACTGACACATATGACTTTTGTAATATCCTTTTACAGGTGCTTTCACTGCTTGTAATATCTTTCCAGCTGCAGGCTCTAGCAGGAGATTTTAAATTTGAAAACAGTGAAATTGTTTCAGAGGTGAGTATTATTGAACATTCACCTACAATTTAGAGCTTTTAGTGCTGTGCTCTGGTTTCCATAGCTTTGGGGCTGGTGTGGCTTCTTTACTGTGGATCTGAATCTATGTCCATCCATTGCTCTGTTTCACCTCTGCCTCCCTGATCACCTCTCTTCCATTGTCTAACTTCCTCTCCCTCGAACAATGGGTGTATTTTAACCATGGTTGGTATTTCCCTGTTATTTCTGCCAGCTGTGTCTAAATAAGGTGTCCCCTGCTGCCCGTCTCCCATCTATACACCGGTGATTTACCAGCTTTATCTTCCTGTGGTCAGGAATTGTTTTTCCTGCACGAGAGATCATTCTCTTCTGCTTCTGAGCTTATACTGACCATAAAATTCTGCTGAATTTTTATTCCCTGTAATTGATTCTGCACATCCTGAAATGTTAACTCTCTTTTTCTACAGTTACTGTCTGACCTGGAGCATTTCCAGAATTTGCTCTTTTTCTTTCAGATTTACAGCAAACGCAGTATTTTGCATTTGTTTTATTGCAGCTGTTGCTCACAGAACTGAGTCTAGATACAGAGATGGACCATTTAACAACTGATTTGTAATGGGCTGCGTGTTGGTTGCAGAAGTTGGTCGCTGACCTCCGGTGTAGGTCCTTTTTCATTGAATCTGAGGATCATTGAGTGATTGCAATTCAGAAGGTGCCATTTCACCGTCATGCTCGTGCTGGCTCTCTAGAACAGCAAATCAGCTGGTCCCACTCTCCTGCCCTTTCCTCATAGCCCAGCAATTTATCCAATTCCCTTTTGGAAGCCTTTGTTGCATCAGTTTGAGCTGGAGTGGAGATGAGGAGAAGCTGCTGGGTTTAACCCTGAGGACTTTGGAACCCAGTCGGGCCAGGAAATTTCCAATGTGAAATTGTCAAGGGAGGTAGATTCTAGGGGAGATCAGGTTGCTAAACGGACACTGTCCAGACAATGTAAAAGAATATTGTTTTAAGAACAATTATTTTTGTAGGTGTTTTTAATCTATTTTACATATCCATATTTACTAACAAGTTTTTAAAATTTATTCTTGGGATTTGGGTGTCATTAACAAGACCTGTAGCATATATTGCCAGTCCCCAGTTACCTGTGGAGAAGATGATGTTTGACCTTCTTGAACAGCTGCAGTCCATGTGGTGAAGGTGCTCCCACAATGCTGTTAGATAAGGAATTACAGGATTTTCACCCAGTGATGATGTCGGAACAGTGATATATGTCCAAGTCAATGACACTTAATTTGTTTTTATATAACGCCTTAATGCAATAAAACGTTTCAAAGCATTTCTCAGGAATGTTACAAAACAACATTTGACAATGAGCCACATAAGGAGATATTAGGGCAGGTGACCAAAAGGTTGGGCAAAGACGTAGGTTTTAAGGAGTATCTTGAGGAGGAAAGTGAGGTAGAGAGGCAGAGAGCTTCAGGGATGAAATTCCACAGTTTATGGCCTTGGGCAACTGAAGGTGCAGCCAATTAATAGTGGAACAGTTAAAATCAGGAATGCTGAGGAATTAGACGAGCACAAAGATCTCAGAGGGTTGTGAGGCTGGAGGAGATTACAGAGGTAGGGAGGGGCCATGGATATAATTGAAAATAAGGATAGGAAGTTTAAACTTTAGATGCTTCTTGAACAGAAACCTTTGTATGTCAGCGAGCACAGGGGTGATGGGTGAACAAGACTTGGTGTGAGTAAGCACACGGGCAGCAGAGTTTTGGATGACCTCCGGATGGAGGGAGGTGGTTTAATATGGGAGGCCGGCTGGGAGTGTGTTAGGATTGTTAAGTCTAGAGGTAACAAAGGAATGATGAGGGTTTCAGCAGCAGATGAGCAGAGTCGGGTGATGTTACTGAGGTGGAAATAGGCGATCTTGGTGATGATGGGGATATCTGGTCGTAAGCTCTTCTTGGGGTCAAATATTATTCTGAAGTTGTGAAGAGTCTGCTCCAGCCTCACCCAGTTGCCAGGGAGAGGGATGGAGTCGGTGGCCAGGGAGTGGAGTTTGTTGTGGGACTGAAGACAATGGCTTCAGTCTTCTCAATATTTAAATGAAGGAAATTTGTGCTCACCCAGTTCTGGATGTCAGACAAGTCAGGACAGTGTGTGACTTGGAGGTGATACTGTTCCCATAGACCTGCTATCCTGATCCTTCTCGGTGGTAGAGTGTCAGGATTTGGGAGATTATGTCAAAGTTCTGGTTGAGTTGAAGATATATAAAATCCCTCTTCCTTGCCTCATCCCCCCACTTCTCCCACCTCCCCACCTCTCTCTGTCCCCTCCCATAGAGAACAGATTGTTGTGTAGGCCCAGAAAGGTTCCCTTCCCTGAAGGACATGAGTGAACCAGTTGGGTTTTTATGACAGTCCAGCAGCTTTCACATTCACTTTTTCCTAGTCCTGGCCTCACAAATTAACAGATTCATTCAGCTCAATTTCACAACCTGCCTTTGTGTTTTTGTGGGTTCTCTCTCACTCCCTTTTTTCTGTTTTAAATCAATTTCACAGGGTATTAGAAGGGGAGGATTCACTGTCGGGAAACTCAATCATCACATCAGGATCTGATGAAGTTGCCTAATTTATCATAACCTGAATACCATCGGATTTTGATCATGGAAGGAAAAAGCACCATTCACAGTGGAGAGAAACCGTACACGTGTTCTGTCTGCGGACGAGGCTTCAGTCGATCATTTGACCTGTTGAAACACAAGTGCAGCCACACTGGGGAGAAACTGTGGAAACGTGGGGAGTGTGAGGAGGGATTCAGATTCCCGTCTGAGCTGGAAACACATCAACACAGTCACACTGGCGAGAGGCCGTTCACCTGCTCCGTGTGTGCCAAAGGGTTCCCTTGGTCATCGCATCTCCTGAGACACCAGCGAGTTCACACTGGGGAGAAACCTTTTAATTGTCCAGAGTGTGGGAAATGCTTTAAAAGTTCCAGTGAACTGATGCTCCATCAACGTGTTCACACTGACGAGAGACCGTTCAGGTGCTCTCATTGCGAGACGGGGTTCAGACAATCATCTCAGCTCACTGTACACCAGCGGATTCACACTGGGGAGAGGCCATTTACTTGCACTGAATGTGGGAAGGTATTCACTCGGTTAACCAACCTCCTGATACACGAGCGAGTTCACACTGGAGAGAGACCATTCACCTGCCCCGAGTGTGGGAAGGGTTTCACTACCTCATCCAACCTGCTGATACATCAGCGCATTCACACTGGAGAGAGGCCATTCACTTGCACCGAGTGTGGGAAAGGATTCATTCAGTCATCCAAACTGCTGATACATCAGCGCACTCACACTGGGGAGAGGCCGTTCACCTGTTCTGTGTGTGGGAAGGGATTCACTACCTTAACCAACCTGCTGACACACCAGCGAGTTCACACTGGGGAGAGGCCGTTCACCTGCTCTGAGTGTGGGAAGGGATTCACTCAGTCATCCAACCTGCGGATACATCAGCGAGTTCACACTGGGTAGAGGCCATTCACCTGCTGAGTGCGGGCAGGGATTCACTATCTCATCCCACCTGCTGATACATCAGAGAGTTCACACTGAGGAGAAGCCATTCACCTTTGTGTGTAATAAGAGATTTGCTCGCTCATCTCACCTGGTGAGACACCAGCGAGTTCATGAATAACTACAGTGATGGATTTTGCTGTTAATCACATCCAGGACTGAACCATGTTCATTGGGGTCTTTTTCTGCTGATGTTAATAAACTCCAGTCCAGTTATCATGGTTAATATTGTGGATAAAAGTCAAATAAATCAGCTTTGTGTTAAATCTACAGTATGTTAAGCCTTTTTAATATCTCTAACACAAGTTAGTTCCTTCTGAAGTGCTCTCCCTCTCCCCTGTCTCCTCCATCCTCACCCCCAACAACAAGTGTGAGGATCTCATGGAGCTTCTTTGTCACTAAGATTGAGACAATCCGATCAGCTGCCTCTGCTGCTTCCCTCCCTTCCACTACCCCACTGGGATTTCCTCCTTGTCCGCCTCTTTCTCCATCCAGCCTCCATACACACCAGCAAGTTCATACACCAGAGAGAGGCTTTAAATGCTTAGACCAAGGTTTAAAAACCTACATTCACTGATGATGCTCCAGAGCATTCACTCTGGTTCCACTCCATTCATCTGCTCTCACTGCGGGAAGAGGTTCAGGCGATTGTCCATCCTGCAGCAACACCAGCAAGTTCACACCAGGAAGAGGTCATTCACCTGCTCCATGTGGGGAAGGATTCCCTCATTCATTCAACCTGTTGACAAACCAGTGAGTTCACACTGGGACGATGTTTTCAATCTCTGGATTGTAGGAAGTGCTATGAAAATCCTGTGGAGCTCACATACCAACAACGTGTTCACACTGACAAGACTATTCAGGTGCTCTCACTGGGACTGGGTACTGTTGATCATGTGAACTCAAGTGTCCAGCAACGCACTCGCACTGGGGAGACACCGTTCACCTATTCCATGTGTGGGAAGAGATTCACTCAGTCATCCCACCTTAAAACACATAAACTTGTTCACACTGATAAGAAACTAAGTTTTCTAAGTTGTGTGAACAGAGATTTAAAAGCAAAGTGGACCTGCTGACACACAAACACATTCACACTGGTGACAGGCGGTTCACCTGCTCCATGCGTGGGAAGAGATTCACTCGGTCATCTCACCTACTGACACCAGTGAGTTTACAAGTGACTGCAGGGGTTGGATTCTGCTGTTCTTGCAACTGTTAATCACATCCAGGACTGGACCATGTTCATTCTGAGAGCAGCAGTTTGCTTCTGATGATGTTCATTATCCCTCTAACTGGGCTGGAGTTTAACATTTGGATAAATGTCAAATAAATCAGCTTTGTTCTGAACATATTGTTGTAGATTTTTGTCTTTCCCACCTGAGTGTTTAACATCACCTGGTTGGAGCTCAGAAAGGACAATCTGGGGGAGGGTCATACGGCAGGAACAGAACTTCAGCCTGGACACAGTCCTTCAGGGTCACACTGAGAGGGACAAATGGCACTTTTGTCTTTCTCATCTCTTCACTGACACTGAAGAGATTTTGTGTGGATTAATCCTGAAGTGTGGAAGAAATGTGTGTCAGCTGCTTTTTTCCATGGTTCAGATGGGACAAAAGGCTCCTTTACAATTGAGTTTAGAATCAGGAAGAACAACAGTGAAATAAAGCAAAATACTGGGGGTGTCTAAACTAAAAACAGAAAATGCTGGAAAATCTCAGCAGGTCTGGCAGCATCTGTGGAGACAGAAACAGAGTTAATGTTTTGGAACCGAAGTAGAGCCATATTGGGCTTAAAACGTTAACTCTGTTTTTCTCTCTGCAGATGCTGCCAGACCTGCTGAGATTTTGCAGCAATTTCTGTTTTTCAACGGTGAATGCTGGAAACGTGCTGTCAAATCAGAGATTGGTGTAAAACTGTGATGTGTTCTTGTCTTGAAAGAGAAATGGCAGGTTTAAGTTTCCAGCCTGAAAATGACTGTGGTAATTATACGACAGCTACCATTTCAGGACAATGTTAACTTATTTGAAAGACATTTGTTAAAATCTGCATTGAAAGAGCAAATAGTGGAGATCACAGGAGCCTGTTAACTGCTGGGACAATTATACCACAGACATTTGATCTCCAGATAAAGAAGGATCTGCACCGTGTTTCCAGGAATTCCCTGTTTTATTGATGTGCGTGTGTTAGACACCAGGATAACTATAAATAGACAACTCAGGATATCCATGGTGGTGCAATCCCAACAGTTACTCTGGGATCACTCCCGCTGTGGAACTCCACCACTGACCCTGCTGAAGGTTGTAGGCTCAGGGAGTGGGGCCTCCAGGAGTGGACTGTCAGAAAGGTGGGTTTCAGTATCCTGACTAATACATGGTGAAAAACCAAGGGATCCTTACTGAGGGAGCTGTCTGGGGTTTTACCTGTCAGTGTAGGTCTAGGGGTGAATGATTTCCGACTCCCTGAACTGTCTGACATTGAACCCAGTTTAGAACAAGATGGATTCAGTGTCCAGGAGAATAGGGACAAATATCACCCACAATTGAGGGAGACAAAAGCAGCCGTTAGAGAAGTGAAGCAATCTTTGGAAAAGAAGGTGGTGATCAATTATAGGAATAATAGTGACAACTTTTCCAACTCCATCAGGAGTGAGAAGATGGTTAAAGATGGTTTTGAGTCACTGACTGTCAGTTCAGGACAGATTGAAACAGATTTCCAGGATATAACAGAGCTGTTAAATGACTATTTCACATCAGTCTGCACTCCTGTGGATGATGTTCAGAATCCAGCTGTGGGATGTGCTGTTGACAGTAACATCGTCAATATTAAAGTAGAAAGTGTTTGTCATCCTGGATAAAATAGGAAATCTCAAACTAGATGGTGCTCCAGATCCAGATGATACCCACCCAAAGGTGTTTAAACAGATGGGACGGCTGCTCTTTGAGCCCCTTGGCCGAATCTTCAACAGCTCAATAGAGTCGGGGATTGTTCCCTGAGATTGGAAGGCAGCTCACTTAGTTCTCACTTTCTGAATTGGAGACAAAGCAGAGCCAGGGAAGGACAGGTCCATCAGTGTGATGTCGATCACAGGGAAGATGCTTGAAGGGATCCTAAGAGATGCTGTTTCGGATCACTGGGGAAGAGAAGGAGCCATTAGAGATCCTCAACACGGCTTCCGGAAAAGGTCACAACTTACAAACCTTTTTGTGTTTTGTGGAGAAGTTGTTGTGTTTGTGGATGAGGGGAATCGGGTTGACATTGTCTATCTCAGGGTGAATCCAACAACAACACCTTGTATTCACACAGAGGGTTGTGGAGCTGGAGGAAGTTACAGAGACTCAGGAGTGTCAAACTCATTTTCCATGGTGGCTCTGATCTGATATCCTGGCACTGGGTGAGGGTCACATTCAGCAGAAGTTATTAAAATGGAACTAGATACAGATAAACTACATCAGTATTTACTGACATCTCCATTTATTTACTGCTCTTGATGCTCCCAACACCTCTTAGCTTCAACCATCACATCAACACTTGGAGCAAATGACTGGGCTGAGGCCTGTCTCGGATAAAAACACGAGGACCACTTGTCATCACAGAAATTTACAGCACAGAGGAGGCCATTGAGCCCATCATGCGTGTGCTGGCCGAAAATTAGTTATCCAGTCTAATCCCACTTTCAAGCTCTTGGTCTGTAGCCCTGGAGGTTACAGCACCTCCAGCTGGATATTGGAGTGTTTCTTAAATGTGATGAGAGTTTCTGCCTCTACCACCCTTTCAGACAGTGAGTTCCAGATCCCCAACCACCCTCTGGGTGAAAACATCACTCAACTCCCCTCTAATCCTCCACCAATTAGTTTAAATCTTTGCCCCCTGGCTATTGATCTCTCTGTTAATGAAATAGGTGCTGTCTGCTCTATCTGGGCCCCTCATAAGTTTATACATCTCAATTAAATCTCCCCACAGCCTCCTCTGTTCCACAGAAAACAATCCCAGTCTATCTGATATTTCCTCACAGTTAAAGTTCCCCAATCTGGGCAATATGCAGATTAATCTCTTCTGTACCCTCTCTAACGCAATCACATCCTTGCTGTAATGTGGTGACCTGAACTGTACTCAGTACTCTAGCTGTGGTCTAACTAGTGTTCTTTATAAGTCTAGAATAACTGCTCTCTCACCTCCCATTGACTTCAATATAATGGAAACTGACAGTTGGAACCTGTCAACATTTGAAAGATATTTACAAATGATTCGAGGGTTTCTTACAGATGGGATCTTTCTCTGTTCTGTCCACTCGAGGTGTTAGATAACAGACATTCTCCTGGGAATATCGAGCTGGAATATTGGGCCGTGACGTGTTTCCTTGTTCATCATGTTGACTCTAAATACTGAATCTTGTGATTTCAGACACCAGATAATCAAACTCACAACAATAGATTGTCTTTTCCTGACTTTATTAACAGCACTGCAATCATACAGACAGAGTATAGTTCCCTGATCCGGGGAACAGGGGTAATGTTGGGGTAGACGCCTCGTTGTTCGAGTATGTCCAAGCTGTCAATGATTGCATCGTTTTCTGTGGCTCCTCTCATGACTGAAGAATCCGATGTGGGATCGACATGGACGCCCACAGAACTGGCAGTTCATGTTGTCGTTGTTGGTGCCTGGGGGAACTTCTGCAGCTGCTCCACCACTGGTCTTCCTCTGGGCACATCGGATGTTGCGAGTCTCAGTAGATGGTCCTTGAAACATGCTGAACCAAATTTCAGTGTTTGCCTCCACATGGGCCGGTCGGCTGCAATGTTTTCCCCAGAGAGGTGGTCTGCAATGCACAAGTTTGTAAGGCTCTTTTTTAAGGGTGTCCTTGTACTGTTTGTACTGACCACCTTGATGTTGTTTACCCTGAGGCAGTTCCCCATTGACGATCTGCTTGGGGATTCTGTCATCATCCATGTGGGGGACATGGCCTGGCCATCCAAGTGGAATTTTCTGGAGGGTGGTCTCTCTGCTGTTGAGTCCAGCACGATGGAGACCTCGTTGTTTTGTGATTTTGTCCTGCCTTCGAATTCTCGTGATGGACCTCGGGTGCCTTTGGTGGAAGCGTTCCAGAGCTTTGATGTGGCTCCGATAGCAGACCCAGGATGCTGCTCCATACAGCAGGGTGGTAAGGACAATGGCCTGGGAGAGTCTGAGTTTAGTCTTCAGGTTAATGCCATGCTGCTTCCAGACACAGACAGAAATAATACAGTGGATTCAGAGCTCGATTACATAGGATTACAGAGGATATAAGGCACAGAAACAGGCCATTCAGCCTAACCAGTCCATGCTGGTGTTTATGATCCACTCGAGCCTCCTCCCATCTTTCCTCATCTAAATCTATCACTGTAACCCTCTAATCACTTCTTCCTCTTGTGCTTATCTCATTTCCCCTTAAATATATCCATACTATTCATTTCACCCACTCCCAGTGGTAGCGAGTTCCACACTCTCACCATTCTCTGGGTGAAGAAGTTTCTTCTGAATTCCCTATTGGATTCTTGGTGACTATCTTATATTGATGGTCTCTCTTCCCCACAAGAGGAAGCATTCTCTCTGTATCCTCTCTATCAAAACATTTCATCATTTTAAAGGCCTCGATTAGGTCAGCTCTCAGTCTCCTTTATCCAAGAGAGAAGAGACCCAGCCTGTCAATCCTTTCCTCATATGTAAACACACACATTTCTGGTATCATTCTTGTCAAACAGAGCATCCCTTCGGCTGTTCACAACAGGCAAAGTAATGACCATACTCAACCGGCCCAGGCTTGCAAATCTCAGAACAAAGTGTCCAACATGATAAGTGACTCTGCAATTGGACAGCACTTGCTAAACAAATCTGATTGTGCTACGAATGACACTGACAAACAATTTAAAATTATCAGTCATGCTCATGGTATAGCTCACTTACACATGCTAGAAACTCATGTATTCACACACAGGGTCCTATCCTTTGCAAACAGAAAGAGCATGTCCACACACTGCGCTTTTTCAACAAAACAAAAGCTTAGGGACAATCATTCCCCATGACCAATCAGAGTCGACCTGCCTGGTTTGAATTTCAACAAAAGCTTGGCAGTTAACTAATGCCTGGTGCATTTTCCATGGTAACACCTCTACCAATCAGAGTCCTCTTGCCAACCAATCAGCCCCTTTTCCCATGTAGTATAAATCTTGTTCCATTTACAATTGGTATTCTTACAAATCTGTCCTGATGAGTGCAGGATGAAAAACTTCAACATGATGTCTCTTTTTTCAGAAATGTTCAGCAAAATTTCACCAATAATGATCCTGGGTGTGTTATCCTTCCCTGGATGCTAAGGCTAGGAGAGACATAATAACATAAGAAATAGGAACAGGAGTTGACCATTCGGCCCCTTGAGCCCGTTCCACCATTCAATAAGATCATGGCTGATCTTCTTGTGTTTCAATCCTGATAACCTTTGATTCCCTTACCTAACAAGAATCTATTTACCTCTGCCTTAAAAATATTCAGTGAGCCCGCCTCCACCACCTTCTGAGGCAGAGTTCCAAAGTTGCACAACGCTCTGAGATAGAAAAAATTTTCATTTCTGTCCTAAAAGGGTGACCCTGATTTTAAAACAGTGCCCCCTAGTTCTGGACTCACCCACAAGAGGAAACAGCCTTTCGACGTCCACCTTGTTAAGGCCGTTCAGGATCTTGTATACTTCAATCAAATCACCCCTCACTCTTCTAAACTCCAGTGGAAACAAGCCCAGTCTGTCCAACCATTCATATGACAACCCACTCATTCCAGGTATCAATCCAGTAAACCTCCTTTGAACCGCCTCCAATGCATTTATATCCTTCCTTAAATAAGGAGACCAAAACTGTATACAGTATTCGAGGTCCTCACCAATGCCCTGTACAACTGAAGCGTGAAACCCTTACATTTATGTTCAATCCCTCTCGTAATAAAGAATCGCATTCCATTAGCCTTCTTAATTACTTGCTGTACCTGCATACTAACTTTTTGTGACTCATGTACTAGAATACCTAGATCCCTCTGCACCTCAGAATTATGCAGCCATTCTCCATTTAAGTAATACTCTGCTTTTTCATTCTCCCTGCCAAAGTGAACTTCACATTTTCCCACGTTAAATTCCGTTTGCCAGATCTTTGTCCACTTTCTCAACCTACCTATATCCACCTGCAACCTCCTCATGCCCTCTTCACAACATACTTTCCTATCTATCTTTGTGTCCTCTGCAAATTTAGCCACCATGTCTTCACTCCCCTCATCTCAGTCATTGATGTAAATCGTAAAAAGTTGAGACACTCTGGGAGGTACGGGGAGCTGGGACTTGTCCATGAGAGTAACTGAAGGTATGAAAACTGAAATAATCTAGAGTTAGAAAGGAGAAAAGGTTCAGTTCTGGATGTGATTCTCAGCATCAACAACTGAATCCAACTTTTCTGGTAACATGTGAACTCGCTTATGTCTCAGCAGGTCGGATGACCGAGTAAATCTCTTCTCACACACGGAGCAGGTGAACGGCCTCTCCCCAGTGTGAATTCGTTGGTGTCTCAGCAGGTTGGATGAATTAGTGAATCCCTTCTCACACACAGAACAGGAGAACGGCCTCAACCCCATATGAATGCGGTGGTGTCTCAGCAGGTGGGTTGAACCAGTGAATCCCTTCCCACACACAGAGCAGGTGAACAGCTTCTCCCTCGTGTGAATGCGCTGGTGTCTCACCAGATAAGATGAACAAGTGAATCCCTTCCCACACACTGTGCAGGTGAACGGCCTCTCTCCAGTGTGACTGCGCTGGTGTCTCACCAGATGGGATGAATGAGCGAATCTCTTCCCACACGTGGAGCAGGTGAACGGCCTCACACCGGTGTGAACTTGCTCATGTACCTCAAGGTAGGACAAACGAGAGAAACTCTTGCCACACACGGAGCAGATGAACGGCCTCTCCCCAGTGTGAACCCACTGATGTGTCCGCAGGTTGGCTGACTGAGTGAATCTCTTCCCACACACGGAGCAGGTGAACGGTCTCTCTCCAGTATGAACTCGCTTGTGTATCAGAAGTTGGTTTGAACGAGTGAATCCCTTGCCACATATGGAGCAGGTGAATGGTCTCTCCCCGGTGTGAATCCGTTGGTGCATCAGAAGGCTGGATGACCGAATGAAACCCTTCCCACACACGGAGCAGATGAATGGTCTCTCCCCGGTGTGACCACGCTTATGTGTCAGAAGGTGGAAAGAATGAATGAATCTTTTTCCACACACAGAGCAGGGGAACGGCCTCTCCCCAGTGTGAATGCACTGGTGCCTCAGCAGATCAATGCTTCTTTTAAAGGTTTTCTCACATTCGGAGCATTTAAAAGGTCTCTCATCTGAGTGAACCAGTTGGTGCTTAGTGTAGCTTGAAAACTGAGTGAATGCCTTCCCACACTGGGAGCAGCTGAATGGCCTGTCCTTGGTGTGAACTCGCTGGTGCTCAGTGAGATGCACTGACTCACTGAACGACTCCCCACAGAGAGAGCAGCTGAATGGCCTCTCGTGAGTGTGAAGGAGCTGGTGCTCCGCGAGGCGGGAGGACAGCCTGAACCTCTTCCCACAGTGGGAGCAGCTGAACGGTCTCTCATCAGTGTGGACTCGCTGCTGTTGGACCAGTTCCTCAGAGGTTTCAAAGCTTTTCCCAGAGTCAGAGCACTGAAGAGGCTTCTCATCAATGTGATCGAGCTGGTGTGCCAGCAGGTTAGATGAACACATGAATTTCTTCCCACACGCAGAGCAGGTGAACAGCCTCTCACTATTTTGAGCTCGCTGTCGTGTCAGCATGTTTACCAGCTGTATCAATCCCTTCACAAAAGAGCAGGTGAACAGCCTCTCACCAGTTTCCAACTGAGACGGTCGATTAGATCCCTTCAGATATACAAATCTTCAGATCCCAATGACCCAGCTGACTCTGTCAGACGTGAGGTTTGATTTGATATTCCTGCCTGCAGATCCTCCTCTTCTATTACCCTGGAAAATAAGTTTACAAAGAATTACACTGTATACATTACACAAACAGGCCATTCGGTTGATCTAGTCTGTACTGGAGTTTCTACTCCACACGAATCTCCTCCCATTCTGCCAACATAATCTCAGCCTTTCAGCTGATCTTTCTAATCCCTTTTCTCTCATGTTCTCATCTAATTTCTTTTTGAAAGTCTCAGGTACTTTTCTCAGCCACTTATTGTAGTAGCGAGTTCCACATTTTAATTACTGCCTGAGGAAAGAAATATCTCCAATTTTCCTGTTGGATTTATTTGTAACTATTGTGTACACAAGACCTCCAGCACTGGACAGACCAACAAGTGGAAACATTCTGTCCGCATCGACCTGCCCATCCTAATGAGGATTTTAAATACCTAGATAAAAGCAAAATACTGCGGCTGCTGGAAATCTGAAACAAAAACAAAAATTGCTGGAAAAAAACTCAGTAGGTCTGACAGCAACTGTGGAGAGAAAGACAGAGTTAACGTTTCGAGTCCGTAAGACTCTCGAGTTCTGAAGAAGTCATACGGACTCAAAACGTTAACTCCGTCTTTCTCTCCATTGATGCTGTCAGACCTGCTGAGTTTTTCCAGCAATTTTTGTTTTTATTTTAACAACCTATATCAGAGGACACAAACATTCCTCTTGGTTTGAGTTTGCTGTGTATAAATCCTCCCCTGTAAAAGGAGTTTCCAAAACCCATCCCTGTCAGTCCAGGATAGAAATTCACAACAAAAACAGAAACCCTTCTGAAGGGTCATGAGGACTCGAAGCGTCGACTTTGCTCTTCTCCGCCGATGCTGCCGGACCTGCTGAGTTTTTCCAGGTATTTCTGTTTTTGTTTTGGATTTCCAGCATCCGCAGTTTTTTATTTTAATAGAAATACACAATATTCTCTCCTCCTGCTGACAGGGACAGGGATGTCTGCGCATGCGTACTGCTGCACACTGACCCCGCTCAAGATGGCGGCCGTTAACTCCGCCATTTTACTGAGAACCGCGGCCCGCAGCTGCCCCCACGACCGTTCGCTGCGACCGCGGGGCCACTGCAATTTACTCGGGTGTCGAAGCCTCCAGTGGATCTTTATAACATCTCACTGCCCACTCCACCGCCTCCAATCCCCCCTCCATCTACCGGCTTCATTGACTCGCCTGCACTCGAAAATTATCAACTCCTTCGACCAGCTCTTGCTGCAGGAAGCAACTGCGCATGCTCCCCTAAACGCACCCACAATGCTCGACTCACACTTGGTATTGCGCCTGCGCAAGGCATTCCTGCACCGAGGATAGGGCATATTCTGCCCCGCTGTGAATGCTGGGTAAAGCCTCGGCCATTGAGCAGCGATATTGTTGAATAGAAAATCATGTTTTGTGATGGATTGGAGTCATGGGGCCAAGATATGAAATTATCACATCAATTGATACAGCAACCAAAGTGCACAGGTCCTCCAACATAGTTCTGTCCTGGGTGTAATTAATAGAAATTAACACTTCAACAGTTAAATTCAAACTCACGAGTCTCAGAACGTGGGGGAAACATGATTTTTTTCCCCAAGGCTCAGAACACTTAAGATGTCTCTTTCCAGTAAGAAAGCGCTGATTGTGAATCAAATCCTTTGAACTTTCTAAATTGGTGGATTGGGAGGTGAGAAAACTAAGCAAATCCTTTCTCACTCGTGAAATACTGAAAGGTCTCCCTGCAGTCTGACTGCTATTGTGTCAGTAAATGGGATGACCGACTGAATCCCTTTCCACTTCCAGATGTGATGATCTTTTCACGCTGTGATTTTACTCATCAGTTTCCAGCTGAGACGGGGATCTCAAATCCTTCTTGCAATGAGCTCCACATTCTCCAGTTCAGGAAAAGAAAATTACTGTGGATGCTGGAAACCTGAATGAAAAACAGAAAGTGCTGGAATTTTTAGCAGATCTGATTGCGTCTGTGGAGAAAGAAACACAGTTTACATGTATTTCAGCCTGTGGCCTTTCATCAGAACCACACTGTGTCTGTGTATCACTCTGATTTTCAATCCACTGAAACAGCCATTGAAAACTGCCCTCGACTTCACTGGAAGTACAAGGGACAAGTTTGTAGGTGTGGCCTAATGTACAATACATGATGGTATTTCAAAAGAGAGCCCATGTACCAATAGATATTTACATGAATTAACCAAACCTCTTAACCCTGAAGTCTGCTTAAATAATTCATCTCTTTAACAAAGACTGGACAATACAGCTCACACACACTCTGTCTCCATATTTCTAGCTAAATGAGTTCACCTGCCATTTTATAGCTCTCTCTCTCCCTCTTCTGTGCAGACCATGTTAAACAAACATGCGTCACCCTTTGAACGATCATTTCTTGACATGTCCTGGCAATTTCAAAACCTTGAATGTTAATAACCTTATCCTTACGACTTTAATCTTCCCCAAGCTAAAAATTATCTTTAAAATATTGATATGAATCATGAACAAGATGGTTATGAAAATATTTGTTTCATTGTTTCAACACTTCAAAATGATAGCTGTTTTCCTATGTGACAGTGTGTATTTGTTCAATGAAATGTTTGTAAAAGGTAACGGTTGAGAAAGATTGAGCGTTTTTCATGTAGAACAGAAGTGAAATGGGTCAACTGAGAAGCAACACATTTTCAATCAGAGTACAAATAGATGACAGATACAGAATGACTCTTCCACCTGCAGTTTCATCACGAGTTCCATTACTATCGCTTTTGCCTTGCATCCTCATCCCCTTTGTTATTTAATCTCTCCAAATCACAAACCTTCTCTTTTGTCATTTCCCCATCCTCCCCTTTCCCCATCTGTGAACTTGTCCTGATGGAAGTTCAGTGTCTTGGACCATTAATTGTTTCTCTCTCCACAGACTCTTAGTCTGACCTGCTCAGTATTCCCAGCATCTCCTTTGGTCTGACCTGCTCAGTATTCACAGCATTTCCTTTTTGTGAATTAGACTGAGAGTTGTATGGTCAGTCCCCCTCGGCCTGGGGTGTGGACACTGCTTTCCATAGTGCAGTGATCATAATGTTTGCTTTACATGCGAAATTCCTGGTTTGATCCGATGTGGAAACTTTGTGGTTCAATTGCAAAGGGCAGGTGATCGGGTCACTGGACTAATAACCTAGACGTGTGGACACAGGTTCAAATCCCACTATGACAGTGTGCGGAATTTCAATTCAATTCATCAATAAGTCTGAAATTGAAGACTAGTGTTAGTAATGGTGACCATGAAGCTATCATCGATTGTCATGAAAACACATATGATTCTCTAATTCCCTTGAGGAGAGGAAATCTGCTTTCTTTACCTGGTCTGACCTAACGTGACTCCCGACCCACGGTGATGTGGTTGACTTTTAACTGCCTTCTAAAATGGCCGATCAAGCTGCAAAGTTCAATGGAAATTAGGTTTTGGTCATAAATGCTGGTCTTGACAGTGACCCTACATCCCATCAAACAATAGTTTAAAAAGTGAGCAATTAAAATTTTGTTCCATTTGTTTTCGAACAGGGTGACAGTAACTTTTGCCTTATTCTTTAATAGCTCCTTCTTTCATTTCTTTAAACAGCTCACATTAAGTGAGAGAAAACTGTTCCACAATGACCCAAAAACAAAATACTGCAGATTCTCCAAATCTGAACTTAAAACAGATAATGTTGGAAACACTCAGCAGGTCAAAGAGCCTCTATGGAGAGAGCAGCAGCATCAATATTTAAGGTGAGTGAACCTTAATCAAAGCTTGAAGAATTTAGAGATGTACTTGTTCACAAACAATTACAGAGCCAGGGAAAAGAGAGGGGAAGAGAAGAAAGAACATTGTGAATGGAAGGCAGTAGTGATTAAATGACAAAGGGGAAGATAATGTCAGACAAAATTGTGTGATAATGAGACAAGTAAATAAACGAATGAGACAAGTGAACAAATAAAATTCAGATCCAGAGGGAGTATAAATGATAACAGCAGAACCATTACCAGCATCTACTGTCAGAAATAATGGGATTGGTGATTATGATCAGTGCAGGAGGCTGAGGACAGAGAGGTCAGACTGGGAATGAGGTGAAGAATTAAAATAGCAAACGACTGGATGCTCAGGAACATGCTTGAAGATTGAATGGTGATGTTCCACAAAACAGTTATCCAATTTTGATTTAGTCACCTCAGTATGGAAGGGATCACATCATGAGCAGTGAATACACGATCCTAAAGTGAAAGTAGAATAAATAATTTGCTGTATCACTCAGAAAGTATATTTGTGGCCCTGGAACATGGGAACGGAGGAGGTGAAAAGGTGGTTGCTGCATCTGCTGTGCTTGTATCAAATGTACTGGAACGATGCCAGAACTACAACATTATGCCTATCAAGAAAGATTGAACAAGCTAGACATGTTTTCTCTGCTAAAGAGAGTGAGAGGTGACCTGATCGAGCTTTTCAGATTATAAAAGGGGCTGACAAAGCAGACAAGTTGAGGATGGTTCCAGTTTCAGATGGACGAGAATAAACGTAAGTTCATCACCAACAAATATAATGTGCAATTCTGGAGATAACAGGAGATAAAACCAGAAAATGCTTCAATCCTCACCATGTCTGGCAGCCCATCCCTAATTGCCCTTGTTCAGAGGACATTTTTTAAAGAGTCAGCCACATTGCTGTGTCCTAGCATCACATGTAGGCCAGACCAGGTGAGAACAGCAGATTTCCTTCCCTAAAAGACATCAATGAACCAGATGAGTTATTATGACAATCAACAATGATTTCATGGTCATCATTAGAGTTTTAATTCAGTTTGCCCACCTGTTCACACTTCAGCTTTGAAAGTTCAAAGGATTTTATCCACAATGGGTACACTCTTACAGGGAAGGCATGTTTTAAATATTCCGCATATGGTTGAAAAATTCACTTGTTCACCCCAGCTGCTGAGACTCCAGTGAGTTCACACTTAACATTAGTGGCTTGTTCTGCTGTGAATTATACTCAGGACAGAATTAAGGTGGAGGACCACTTTGTTTGCTGTATCAATTATTTTAATAATGCTATATCTTGGCCCTATTACTGCATCGTCATCAGGTCATAAATCATAATTTTCTATTGAGCAATGTCATCGGTCAATGGCGCGGACTTTACCCAGCATTCTCGACGATGCAGACTGTGCCCTATACTGATTATAGGAAACCATGGCGCATGCGCAGTGATGGGTTGTGACCGGAGCATGCGCACCGCGGGTTGGAACTGGCGCAAGTGCAGTTTGGGTGCTGCAACCGCAGTTAGGACGTCACCTGGACTCTGCAATCAGTGAATTACGGCTGATTATAGGGGCGTAACGGAGGCGGTGAAATTGGCGGAGAAGCCTCGTAAACACCAAGTGGAGGCCTCGGACCAAGGTTAAGAATCTACCAGTCCCGCATTGAGTCCAGGTAGGACAACAGCCGCAGAACTGAACCTGACCACAAGCCCAAGTTAATGGCCGCCATCTTTATAGGGGGCAATGTTCAGCAGGGCGCATGCGCAGTCATCCTGTCCCTGTCAGCAGGAGGAGAGAATATTGTGCATTTCTATCCTGGACTGACAGGGATGGATTTTGGAAACTCCTTTTACAGGGGGTTAGAAGGGAAGGATTTACTTTTAGGTGGTGGAGATTGAGGGTTTGGGAGGTTTTGTCAAGTTCTGGTCGGGTTGAAGGCACATAAAATCTCCCTCCTTCTTCTCGCCCTGTTTCCCACACCCTCCTCCCATTGAGGTCAGAATCTTGGTTAGGTCCAGACTGTCTGGCAGGTTCGTTTCCCTGAAGGACATTAGTGAATCAGATGCGTTTTTACAAGAATAAAGCAGCTTTTTCCTCATGCTGTCCCCACAAATTACCAGATACATTCAGCTCAATTTCACAACCTGTGTTTTGTTTCTGTGAGTTGTCTCTCACTCCCTTTTTTCTGTTTTAAATCAATTTTATAGGGTATTAGAAGGCGAGGATTTGCATCCGGAAAACCCCAACTAAATATTACATCAGGATCTGACGGAGTCGCCCAATTTATCATAACCTGAATATCATCAGAATTTGAACATGGAAGGAGAAAGCACCGTCCATAGTGAAGAGAAACCGTACACGTGTTGTGTGTGTGGACGAGGCTTCAACCAATTATCTAACCTGTCAGAACATCAATGCAGTCACAATGGGGAGAAACCATGGAAATGTGGGGACTGTGGGAAGGGATTCAATTATCCAGTTGAACAGGAAATTCATCGTCGCATTCACACTGGGGAGAGACCATTCACTTGCTCCAAGTGTGGGAAGGGATTCACTCTGTCATGCAACCTGTTGGCTCACCAGCGAGTTCACACTGACGAGAGACCTTTTAAATGCCCAGACTGCGGGAAGTGCTATAAAAGTTCAGGGGAACTGATGCGCCATCAACGTGTTCACACTGATGAGAGACCGTTCAGGTGCTCTCACTGTGGGATTGGGTTCAGGCAATTATCTGACCTCACCATGCACAAACGAGTTCACACTGGAGAGAGTCCGTTCACCTGCACGGAGTGTGGGAAGGGATTCACTCGGGCATCACGCCTGCTGACACACCAGCGAGTTCACACTGGGGAGAGACTATTCTCCTGCCCCGAGTGTGGGAAGGGATTCACGAATTCGTCCACCCTGCTGAAACACCAGCGAGTTCACACTGGAGAGAGGCCATTCACCTGCTCCAAGTGTGGGAAGGGATTCACTCAGTCAACTGACCTGCTGGAGCACCAGCGAGTTCATACTGGGGAGAGACCATTCACCTGCTCTGACTGTGGGAAGAGATTCATTCAGTCGTCAACCTTGCTGACACACCAGCCAGTTCACACTGGGGAGAAGCCATTCACCTGCTCTGTGTGTAAGAAGGGGTTTTCTCAGTCATCCACCCTGCTGAGACACCAGCGAGTTCACAAGTAACTAATCTGATTGGATTTTGCTGTTAATCTATTTGTCCATTTGGGTCTGTTTCTGATGTTCATGAAGTCCAGCCCAGTTACAGTGATTAATATTCTGGACAAAAGTCAAATCAGCTTTGTGTTAAACACACAGTGTGTTGGATCTTTTAATATTTCTAACTTAAGTTAGTTTCTTTTGAAGGACTCTCCCCCCCTGTCTGCCCCATCCTCACGTCCAAAATGAAGGAGGAGCCTTGAGTTCTTTGAGGATATAATAAGCAGGGTGGATAAAGGGGAACCAGTAGATGTAGTGTGTTTGGATTTCCAAAAGACCTTCAGTGAACTCTCACATTAAAGGTTACTGCACAAGATAAGAGCTCATGATGTTGGGGGTGATATATTAGCATGGATAGAGGATTGGCTAACTAACAGGAAAGAGTGAGTTGGGATAAATGGGTCATTTTGAGGTTAGCAAACTGTAACTAGTGGAGTGCCACAGGGATCAGTGTTGGGGCCTCAACTATTTCTGATCTATACGAATGACTTGGATGAAGGGACCATTTGTATTGTAGCTAAATTTGCTAATGATGTAAAGATAGGTAGGAAAGCAAGTTGTGAGGAGGATACAAAGAGTCTGCAAACAGATATAGATAAGTTAAGTGAGTAGATAGATGGTGTATAATGTGGTAAAATGTGAGGATGTCCACTTTGGCAGGAAGAATAGAAAAGCAGAATATTATTGAAATAGCGAGAGAGAGTCTGCAGAATGCTGCAGCACAGAGGAATCTGGGTGTCCTTGTACATGAATCATGTAAAGTTAGCATTCATGTACAGGAAGTGATTAGGAAGGCAAATGGAGTGTTGGCCATTATTGCAATGGGGATGGAGTATAAAAGTAGGAGAATCTTGCTGCAATTGTACAGGGCATTGGTGAGACTGCATCTAGAGTACTGTGTACAATTTTGGTCTCCTGACTTAAGGAGAGATATGCTTGCATCAGAAACAGTTCAGAGAAGGTTTACTAGGCTGATTCCTGGGATGAAGGGGTTGTCTTATGAGGAAAGATTGAGCCTGTATCCATTGGAGTTTTGAAGAATGAGAGGTGATCTTACTGAAACATACAAGATTCTGAGGGGATTTGCAGGGTAGATGCTGAGAATCTGTTTCCTCTCCTGGGGGAATTGTTAAGTAAGGGACACTGTTTAAAAATAAGGGGTCTCCCATTTAAGACGGTGATGAGGAGGAATATTTTTCTCTCAGAGGGGCATTAGTCTCTGGAATTCTCTTTCACAGAGAGTGTGGAGGCTGAGTCATTGAATATTTCAAGGCTGAGTTCGACAGATTTTTGACCTATCAGGGAATCAAAGGTTAATGGGATTGGGGACAGACTGGAAAGTGGAGTTAAGACCACAATCAGATCAGTCATGGTGCAGCCTCGATGGGCTGAATGGCCTATCTCTTATGGTCTTGCCTACCTGACCAGTATATTCTTATCTCCCTGCAGTCTCCAGCTTTCTACCTCACTACCAAGCACGCATCCATTTGTTTTTTGTATGATGCGCAAACTTCTTATTCATGTCCCTACATTTAAGTCTGAATCTGTGATATAAACCAGGAATGAAGGACCCAGTACTGAGCCCTGTGAAACCCCACTGGAAACAGCCTTCCAGTCACAAAAAAAAAACCATCATTCATCACTTCCTACCATTGAGTCAACTTTTCATCCAACTTGTACCTTGCCCTGGGGTCCCATGAGGTTTTATTTTCCTGCCCAGTCTGCCATGTGGGACCTTGTAGATGTGGAGAGAATGTTTCCATTTGTGGGAGAATCCAAAACTAGGAGCCAGAAATACAAGATAGTTACTGATAAATCCCGTAGGGAAATAAGGCGATATGTGTTTACTCAGAGTGGTTATAAAGTGAACTCACTACCACAGGAAGTGGTTGTGACAAAAAGCTGAGATAATTTCAAAAGGAAACTAGACGAGAGAAAACGGAATAAAAAGATAAACTGAAAGACTGAGCTGAGGTAGATGGAATGGAAGGTGAAGTTGTGGAGTGTAAAGACCAGCAGTGACTAGTTGGGAAGAATGGCCTGTATCTATTCTGTACATTCTGTGTAATTCTGTGCAAACTCTTTTTACAAGGTATTAGGAGGAGAGGATTTACAGGTGTGAAAATAAAACCAATTATCAAGATCTAACAGAGTCACTCGATTAATCAGGGCCTGAATATCATCGGCCTTTGAACATGGAAGGAAAAATGTTTGTTCATGGGAAAAGATTTCAAACATCAGTGTGACCGGAAAAGCACCGAGACACACACACCTGAGTGTGAGTGTTCCAGTGTTCCGGTACACAGCCTGAAAAGAATCACACCACTCACAGCGAGGAGAAAATGTACATGTGTTGTGTGTGTGGACGAAGCTTCAACTGATCTTCCAAGTTGGAGAGGCAGAAGGACCATGGAGAAACCATGGAAATGTGGGGTCTGTGGGAAGGGATTCAAATGCCAATTGCAGTTGGAAATCCATCGACACACTCATACTGGGGAGAAACCATTCCTCTGCTTCTTGTGTGGCAATGGATTCATTAATTCATCTGATCTTCAGATACACCAGTGAGTTCACACTGGAGAGAGGCCATTCGCCTGCTGTACCTGTGGGAGGAATTCACTCAGTCAGCCCACCTCACTTTCACCAACTGGTTCACACAGATAAGAGACCTTTCAAATGTCCTGACTGTGAGAAGGGCTTTAAAAGGAGGTACCAGTTACTGACACACTAACATCAGGGAGAGGCAGTTCACCTGCTCCGAGTGTGGGAAGGAATTCGTTCATTCATCTAACTTTCTGATACACCAGCGATTTCACACGGGGAGAGGCCATTCGCCTGCTATGTGTGAGGTAAGAAATTCTCATGATTATCCTGCCTCACTGCACATCAACTGGTTCACACTGATCAGAGGTCTTTTAAATGTTCTGACTGTGAGAAGAGCTTTAAAAGCAGGCATGAATTGCTAGCATACCAACGTACACACACGGGAGAGGCTGTTCACCTGCTCTGAGTGTGGGAAGGGATTCGTCCATTTATCCAACCTCCTGAGACACCAGCGTTCACACTGGGGGTGGGGGGGTGGGGGGTGGGGAGGTTGTTTACTTGCTCAGAGTGTGGGAAAGGATTCACTCAGTCATCCCACCTGGTGAGACAACAGCGAGTTCACAAGTGACAGCAGGGGTTAGATTCTGCTGATATTGCTGCTGTTAATCACACCCAGGACTGAACCATGTTCATTCTGAGAGTTGGTGTTTCTTTCTTCTCATGTTAATAATTGAACTGAAGTTTAGTATTCTGGTTATATATTAAATAAATCAGCTTTGTTTTAAATATATTGTTGTACAATTTTGTCTTTCCCACCTGAGTGTTTAACATCACCTGGCTGGAGCTCAGAAAGGACAATCTGGGGGAGGATCATACGGCAGGAACAGAACTTCAGCCTGGACACAGTCCAGGAGCATGATGACCATCCACATCTTGTCCCTGTTGATAAAATCAAACACAGGGTATATTCTCCATCTCATTATCTGACCTTTTCATTTTGTACAGTTTACACTGATCTCTATGGTAACACAGATATTGTATTTCCTTCCCTCATTTCCAATTTGCTAATATAAGATTTATTTCTCCCAATCTATTTAGATCATCAAATGGATTTTCCAAGGTAGCACCCCCCTCCCCGTTTAACAATGTTTTTAACATGATTTCATCTCCCATTGAACCGTTAATGTAACGGGTGGGGTGTTTCTCCCTGGAGGTGTTGAGATGGGCAGAACCATCTTCTCCACTGCCTGTAGCAGGGAGGATGTTGAAGTTTGTTGAAGGTTCTGGAGAAACTGGTCCTGAGCTTGTCGAGTAGCCATGGGGAGTGCGACCCGGGGGGATGCACAATCTGGATTGGCCGACTTGTCATGAGCTGAACCAGGCTGTGACCGGGGGAGTGAGCAGGAGTGGAGTGAATGGTCATTAGGACACCAGGCAAGGCAGTGACCCAGTCATTGGCCTCGACCAGATCATCAGCTCCCCTCATGACAGCTTTATTCAGTGTCTTTTCTCCCGAGTGATTAAAGCTCCTGACCATCCCACTGGACTCTGGGTGGTAGGGGATGTGGAAATGTTGTTCCACACCCACAAGATGACCCAGCTGCTGGATTACAACTGCTGTGAAATGAGAACCATTATCACTCTCTATCCTTTTCCGAAAGCCACATCTGGTAAAGATTTGTTCCCACAAGGTTTTAGCTGTTGCGACTGCATCATTTTTACAGACAGGGAAAGCTTCAATCCACCAGGTAAACATATCTATAAACTTCCAGGATATACCAGTCCCCTCCATTACTGTGGGTCGTGGGCTTGCCTATGTTTCCCAGCGATATAATTCAGATGGGATGTGCCCATTGGGACCTTACATTTCTCAGGGCTGGATTAATTTGGATACAGATGTGACACAGGTTCAGGTGGTAATGGACATCCTGGTGCATCCTCAGCCACCAAGAGTAATTATGTAACATATTGAGGACTAGAAACAGAGAAACACTTCCCTAATTTGATGCATAAACAAAATTCATTCTTTTCTAAGCCATCAAGGTGTGACCTAAATCAAAATTAGAGCCATCCTTGTGATAGCAAATCTCATTGTGGAGGATGAGTGAATCCTTACTTGCTGTGGGAGATGAGGGAAAGTCTTTGCTATGGTGTACATCCTCTTTGACCACAGTCACATCAGGGTCAGGGTCGTGACAAGTTTTTAAATCAGGTTTTACTGGAGACTGTCCTACCAGTGCCAATGATCGTGTTTTGAGTGGATCCCAAGAAATCCCCTCTGGAGCAGCTTTCCTGGTGAGTTAGTCGTCCTGGTTATTACCATCACCCTCTTCACTAATTCCTGCTGCTGATGTACATTCACCTTACAAATAGCAACTTGTCCCAGTCACTTACCAGCAAGATCCCAAATCATTCACAGTTTGGAACGGTGGGTGAGTGATTTTCTTTCTGTTGTGTATTTTTTTTTTGCCAGAGTCGTAGGTTTTCCCTAAGGGAGTTACAACCAAAGGATATTTTCAGAATAGTTGGAGATTCCATCAGTAACAGATTGAAGGGCTGTGATCACAATAACCTCAGACTTCTGGGCTAAATATTGTGGTGGGTATTTAATAAAGGTACTATGGCTGTCAAGAAGCAAAGCCACAGCACTAGTCTGATACAGTCCTTGTTTATAAAACCGAGACCCATCCACATAAATTCCACTGGAGTGTGTGGCCTTAATACATCCATTGAACACTGCCTCTTTCATGTGACAACTATGTGGGGTTCTTTCATACTGCAACATTCGAGCCAATTGGCATTTGTGATATTACAGGATATTAATACCTTTGCTTTTTTACTCCATAATTCATCGACTCTGTCAATCCAGGGATATTCTCTTAACCTGGTCCTTTCTTAATAATGTTACTGTGGTATATGGGACGTGTAGAATTACTCAATTAAACTCTACCAGGTACTCTGTGTGCTTAACTCTTATTTGAAGGCAATATACCTGTGGATGCTGAAGATCTGAAATAAAAACAGAAGGTTCTGGAAAAACTCAGTAGGTCTGGCAGCATCTGTGGAGAGAGAAACAGAGTTAATGTTTCGGGTGAAATATGAGTCTTCTTTGGAACTGAAGAGAGGTAGAAATGGGATGGGTTTTATGCTGTTGAAAAAATGGTGTCAGGTCGAACAAAAGAGAAGGCCAGGGATAGTTTAGAGGGCGGGAGAGATTAAACAACAAAGATGTAATTGAATGAAAGTGAAGGGAGTGGTAATGGTTGTGATAAAGAAACAAGATACAGTAAGTTTTAATGTCAGAATAAACGATGAAAATCTGTCCATTTCAGTTCTGAAGGAGAGTCGTATTACACTCAAAATGTTAACTCTGTTTCTCTCTCCAACGTCGCTGCCAGACCTGCTGAGTTTTTCCAGTACTTTCTGTTTTTATTTCAGTGAATCCTTTATATCTGATAAATACACTGATATTTCCACAGGGATGGGTGTGTCTAAGAAGCATCCACCTGAAAAGCCTTTTCCATTCACCACTACAGCAGATATACATTGTTCTGACCCTGCCAGCAGGGCTGTGGAATTAATTGGATGGATCTTCAAAAAAGCGAGCACAGGTGTGATGAGCTGAATTAAATTCTATCTGTGATTTATCATTCTATAAAAGAGTGAATATCCATTATCAGGGATCGAAACGCAAGGAGGGAGGAACCAGTGACTTTGGAATTTAACCCAGCCAGGCACCTAGAGGGGAGGAGGGAGAGGGGAACCAGTGGAAAAGCTTTAAAAGTTCAGTGTATTCTCACAGGAGAGCAGAAATTTAAATCACTTTGAAAAATGGAACATAGCGACGCACAGAATTATATGAGTTTTTATTTTTTTTTCAATTTCGTAACAAAATTATTTTCTATTCTGTATTTCGAATCTCAATGGCGCTGTTGTTACCCAACATTCCCTGCGGATGTGAATGTGCTCTATACATCCCGCAGGTGCCCAGTGCGCAGGCGCCCTGTTGACCTCTGGAGTATGCGCAGTGCCACTTTGATCGGAGCCCTGCGAGTGCGGGAGAGGCTTTTGGAAATGGGTGAGCGCGGGCGGGGCGGAGGGAGGAATGGAGCCGGGGAGGTGGGGGAGTGGAGTGAGGGGAGGCTTCATAAACACTCGATGTAGGCCTAAAGGCCAGAATCAGGGTCTTCAGGTCCCGTGTTTACAGCCCTGGGGCTTTTTTCCTGGGAACAGGCCCAGGTGAACCATTATTAGAGGCTCAGGACGTTACACAATAACAGGTGATTGGGGAGGGCGGCGGGGAGCGGGGCGCATGCGCGGCCATCTCGGTGACGTAACGTAATGGGTGAGGCTTCAGGGTCCCGGTGACCAGGAGAGAAAAAATTGGCGCGTTGATTTTATTTCCACTCTGCAAACAGGAGCTGGTGACAGGCCGGGATGAACGTGCACCATAGTTGGAGGGGCAATGTGCTGCAGTGCGCATGTGCGACCATCTTAATACTATAAGAATATCAGAATTAGAAGCACGAATAGGCCATTCTGCCAATCCAGCATGCTTGGCAATTCAAAAAGATCTTGGTTGATCTGATTGTTTCCTTAACTCCACTTTCCTGCTTCCCTTCTAAACCTTGACTCCCTTGTATATCAAAATCTCAGCCTTGACTGTATCCAAAATATTCCGTAGCCTGCACACCTCCCTGGGGAAGACAGTTCCACAGAGTAACAATCCTGAGAGAAAATATTTCTCCTCACTTCAGTCTTAAATTGCCCCTCCCCCCCCCCCCTCCCCTCCCTTCCTCTCCCCCCCTCCCCTCCCCTCCTCTCCCCCTCCCCTCCTCTCCCCCCCCTCCCTCCTCTCCCCCCCCTCCCCTCCTCTCTCCCCCTCCCCCCCCTCCCCTCCCCTCCCCTCCCCTCCCCTCCCCCCCTCCCCTCCCCTCCTCCCCCCTCCCCTCCCCTCCTCCCCCCTCCCCTCCCTCCCTCCCCCCTCCCCTCCCCTCCTCCCCTCCCCTCCTCCCCCCTCCCCTCCTCCCCCCTCCCCTCCTCCCCCTCCCCTCCTCCCCCCCCCCCTCCTCCCCCCCTCCCCTCCTCCCCCTCTTCCCCCCCCTCCCCTCCTCCCCTCCCCTCCCTCCTCCCCTCCTCCTCCCCTCCCCTCCTCCCTCCCTCCCCTCCTCCCCTCCTCCTCCCCTCCTCCTCCCCTCCTCCCCTCCCCTCCCCTCCCCTCCTCCCCTCCCCTCCCCTCCCCTCCCCTCCCCTCCCCTCCCTCCCCTCCCCTCCCCTCCCCTCCCCTCCTCCCCTCCCCTCCCCTCCCCTCCTCCCCTCCCCTCCCTCCCCTCCCCTCCCCTCCCCTCCCCCTCCTCCCCTCCCCTCCCTCCCCTCCCCTCCTCCCCTCCCCTCCCCTCCTCCCCTCCCTCCCCTCCTCCCCTCCCCTCCCCTCCTCCCCTCCCCTCCCCTCCTCCCCTCCCCTCCCTCCCCCCTCCCCTCCCCTCCCCCCTCCCCTCCCCTCCCCCTCCCTCCCTCCCCTCCCCTCCCCCCTCCTCCCCTCCCTCCCCCCCTCCTCCCCTCCCCTCCCCCCCTCCTCCCTCCCCTCCCCCCTCCTCCCCTCCCCTCCCCCCCTCCTCCCCTCCCCTCCCCTCCCCCCCTCCTCCCCTCCCCTCCCCCCTCCCTCCCTCCCTCCCCCCCTCCTCCCCTCCCCTCCCCCCCTCCTCCCCTCCCCTCCCCTCCTCCCTCCCCTCCTCCCCTCCCCTCCCTCCTCCCCTCCCCTCCCCTCCTCCCCTCCCCTCCCCTCCTCCCCTCCCCTCCTCCCCTCCCTCCCCTCCTCCCCTCCCCTCCCCTCCTCCCCTCCCCTCCCCCCCCTCCCCTCCCCTCCTCCCCTCCTCCCTATTTTTAAGCCTAGTTCTAGATTCCCTATCAGGGAAAACATCCTTCAGCATCCACCCTGTCAAGCACCCTCAGAATCTTACATGTTTCAGTAAGATCACCTCTCGTTCTTCAAAAACTCCAATGAGTATGGGCCCAATGTGCTCAACGTTTCCTCATAAAATAAACCCCCTAATCCCAGGAATCAGCTGAGAGAACCTTCGCTGAACTGCTTCCAATGCAAATCTGTCCCTGCTTAACTAATCCTGGACCAGGCAGCAGGAGGAGAGAATGTTGTGAACTTGTGTCCTGGACTGACAGGGATGGATTTTGGAAACTCCTTTTACAGGGGGTTAGAAGGACAGGATTTACACACAGCAAACTCAAACCAACAGAAAAGCTGTCTCCACTGAAATTCAAACCTTGACTGAATATTATGACATTTATAATCTCCTGTGCAGCAAGTTAGAAAATGTGAAGATTACCAGATTTTTCTCTGACTCCAGTGTTTCTGATATCTTTCCAGCTGCAGACTCCAGCAGGAGATTTTAAATTTGGAAACAGTGAAATTGTTTCAGAGGTGAGTATTATTGAGCATTCATCTACCATTTAGATCTCTTAGTGCTGTGTTCTGATTCCATAGCTTTGGGGCTGGTGTGGATCCTTTACTGTGGATCTGAATTGCTGTTTCACCCCTGCCCTCGCCAATCACCTCTCTGTCACTCTGCCATTGTCTAACTTCCCCTGCCTCTAATAATGGGTATATTTTAACCATATTTGGTATTTTACTGTTATTTCTGCCAACCGTGTCTACATGAGGTTTTCACTGCTGCCCAACTCTTGTCTATACACCGCTGATCTACCAGCTTTATCTTCCCTTGGTCAGGAATTGTCTTTCCTGCATTTCTCTCCCACTTCTGAGCTTATATTAACTGTCAAATTCTGCTTCATTTGTATTCACTGTAATTCATTCTTTACACCCTGAAACATTGACTGCTTTCCCCTCTCCACAGTTACTGCCTGATCTGCTGAATATTTTGAGCATTTGTTCTTGATATTTCATATTTCTAGTAGCTGCAGTATTTTGTTATTATGTTATTTCAGACATCGCTCACAGAACTGAGTCTAGAAATGCAGACGGACCGATTAAGAGCTGGTTTCTATCTCTCAGGGTGTGTGTTGGTTGCAGCAGTTGGTCTCTAGCCTCCAGTGTTGGTCCTTTTTCATCAAGTCATAGAATCATTGAATGATGACAATACAGATGGAGGCTATTTAACCTGTCATGCCCATGCAAGAGCAAATCAACTAGTCGCAGTCTGCTGCATTTTCCTCATAGCTGAGGAATTTTTTTTCTCTTCATGGCCTTATCCAATTGAAAGCCTTTGTTGCATCAGTTTGAGCTGGAGTGGAGATGGAGGAGAAGCTGCTGGGTTTAACCCCAAGGACTTTGGAACCCAGTCGGACCCAGCAATTTCCATTGTGAAATTGTCGAGAGAGGTAGATTCCAGGAGAGATCAGGTTGCTAAACAGACACTGTCCATACAATGTAAAGGGATATTGTTTTAGGAGCAAATATTTATGTAGATGCTTTTAATCTATTTTACAAAAACATATTTAAACATTTATTCTTGGGATTTGGGTGTCATTAACAAGACCTGTAGCATATATTGCCAAACCCCAGTTACCTGTGGGGAAGATGATGTTTGACCTTCTTGAACCGCTGCAGTCTGTGTGGTGAAGATGCTCCCACAGTGATGCCAGGTAAGAAGTTACAGATTATTCACCCAGCAATGGTGAAGGAATGGTGATATATGTCCAAATCAGCAACAATAATTTGTATTTATATAGCACCTTTAATGTATTAAATGTTCCAAGGCATTTCACAGAAATGTTATGAAGCAACATTTGACACCAAGCCTCACAAGGAGATATGAGGGCAGGTGAACAAAAGCTTGGTCAGAGAGGTAGGTTTTAAGGATTATCCTAAAATAGGAAAGCGAAGTAGTGAGCAGGAGAGATTTAATGAGGAATATCCAGAAGGAACTGCAAGAACAGCCACTGATGGTAGAATGATCCATATTGACCGGAATTAGAAGAGAGCAGATATCTTGGAGGGTTGTGTGTTTGGAGGAGATTACAGAGATAGGGAGGGGCACGACCAGGGAGGATAACAAGGATGAGAATTTTCAAATTTAGCTGCTTCTTAAACGGGAGCCTTTGTAGATCAGTGAGCACAGGGAGGATGGGCGTCTTGGTGTGATTAGGCACACGGGCAGCAGAGTCTGGAACAACCTCAATATCACTGGGAAGTTGAATGTGAGAGGCCGGCAACAGTGTAGTAAGTCCAGAAATAACAGAAATAGGGATGATCACAGCCACAGAAGGATTTGAAAACAAGGACGACAGTTTTAAAATTTCAGTGCTTCTTAAGCAGGAGCCTTTATAGGTCAGTGAGCACAGGGTGGTGGGTGAAAAAAACTTACTGCAAGTAAACACACGGGCAGCAGAGTGTTGTATCACCTCAAGATTACAAAGAGGGTGAATGTGGGGGGCCAGCCTGGGGTGTGTTAGGATTGTTAAGTCTTGAGGAAATAAAACAATGGATGAGTGTTTCAGAAGCAAATGATCTGAGACGAGGGTGGAGTCGGGCAATGTTACTGAGGTGGAAATTGGTGGTCTTGATGATGATGTGGATATGTGGTCAGAAGCTCATCTCAGGGTCAAATACTGCACCAAAATTGTGAACAGTCTGGTTCTGTCTCAGACAGTTGCTGGGGAGAGGGATGGAGTTGGTGGTTAGGGAGTGGAGTTTGTAGCAGGGACTGAGGACAATGGCTTTGGTCTTCCCGATATTTAAATGGGAGAAAATTTCTGCTCATTCGATCAGGGTGATGTGTGACTTGGAGGGGATCTTGAAGTTGATGGTGTTCACATACACCTGCCACCCTGGTCTTTCTGGTTGATGCAGGTTTAGGTTTTTGGAATTTTTGTCAAAGTTCTGGCCAAGTTGTAGACATATAAAATCCCTCTCCTTCACCCCCTGCATCTCTTGCCCCTCTCACGTTCTGTCCTCCTGTGGACACTAGAGTCTTGTGAGACCCAGACTGGGTGGCAGGTTCACTTCCCTGAAGGACATTAGTGAATCAGTTGGTTTTACAACATTCCAGCAGTTTTCATGGCCACTTTTCCCTGGTGTCAGCCGCACAAATTACCGGATTCATTCAGCTCAATTTCACAATCTGCCTTTGTGTTTTACTGGTTTCACTGTTACTCCCTTTTTATCTGTTTTAAATCAATTTCACAGGGTATTAGAAGTGGAGGATTTGCAGTTGGGAAACTCAAACCAAACATCACATCAGGATCTGACGGAGTCGTCCAATTTATTGTAACCTGAATATCATCGGATTTTAAACATGGAAGGAAAAAGTACCATCCACAATAGAGAGAAACCATGGAAATGTGAGGACTGTGGGAAGGGATTCAGTTACCAGTCTAAGCTGGAAACTCATCGACGCACTCACACTGGGGAGCGGCCGTTCACCTGCTCTGAATGTGGGAAGGGATTCACTCAGTCGTCCACGCTGCTGACACACCAGCGAGTTCACACTGGGGAAAGGCCGTTCACCTGCTCCAAGTGTGGGAAGGGATTCATTAATTTAACCAACTTGCTGACACACCAGCGAGTTCACACTGGGGAGAGGTTGTTCAGCTGCTCTGAATGTGAGAAGCGATTCACTCGGTCAGCTGACCTGCTGACACACCAGCAAGTTCACACTGGGGAGAGGCCATTCACCTGTTCTGAATGTGGGAAGAGATTCACTCTGTCATCTGACCTGCTGACACACCAACGAATTCACACTGGGGAGAGGCCATTCACCTGCTGCATGTGTGGGAAGGGATTCACAAGATCATCCCACCTACTGAGACACCAGCAAGTTCACACTGATGAGAGACATTTTAAATGCTCGGACTGTGACAAGTGCTATAAAAGTTCTGGGGACCTGATGTCCCATCGACGTGCTCACACTGATGAGAGACCATTCAGGTGTTCTCACTGTGGGACTGGGTTCAGGCGATCATCTGACCTCATTGCACACCAGCGCATTCATACTGGGGAGAGGCCTTTCATCTGCTCAAAGTGTGGGAAGGGATTCACTCAGTCATCCAACCTGCTGAGACACCAGCAAGTTCACAATGGGAAGAGACCATTCACCTTGTCCCTGGAGGGAAAGGGATTCACTCAGACAGCCACCTTTCTAACACCCCATCGAGTTCTCACTGAGTGACAGAAGGGATTCACTCAGCCATCCTATTCGCTGAAACAACAGCAAGTTCACAGTGTGGAGGGACATTTAAATGCCCATATCATGGGAAATCCTACAAAGGTTCCCGGGAAGTGATATCCAATCAAAATGTTCACATCGCCAGGAACTGTTCAGGTGCTCTCACTTTAGAACTGGGTTTAGGATTTCATCTCAACTCATTGTACACCATAAACTAGTGAGTTCATAGTGGGGAAAGGCCGTTCACCTGCTGTGGGAAGGGATTTTCTCACTTATCCCACCTGCTAGTCACTAGTGACTTCACAAGTAACCACACTAATTGAATTTTGCTGTTAATCACATCCAGGACTGAACCATGTTCATTGAGATCTGATGTTCATCAACACCAGCCCTGTTATGGGTGTTAATATTGAGGATAAATGTCAAATAAATCAGCACTGCATTACATAGAGTATCAATTCTTTTTAATATCTCTAACTCACGTTAGTTCCTTTTGAAGGTTTGTCCCTCTCCCCTGTCTCCTCCATCCTCAGCACCAACAAGTATGAGGAGCTCATTGAGCTTCTTTGTCACTAAGATTGAGACAGTCTGATCAATTGTCTCTGCTGCTTCTCTCCCTCCCACTATCCTACTGGGCCATACTGCCTCTAAAGTTCTCCCTTTTCCGATCCCTGAACCTTCATCTTTCTCTAGTTTCCCTCCCATTTCCTCTCATGCCCCCCAGGGATCATCTTGTCCATGAGACCTACTCCTGCTCCATCAACCCTATTCCCTCAAAACTCCTGACCACCCAACTTCCCCTTGTATACTGACTTTGTTAATGGTTCTCTCTTTAAATACTGCCCCTCTTTCCTTCATATCTGCCATCATCACCCCCTCCTCAATAAAAACAATCCTTCACCTCAGTCATTGCAAACTACTGCCCCTTCGCACCACCCTTTCCTCTTCAAGGTCTTTCTTACTTCCCAAATCCATGCCCCTCTTTCCTAGAACTCAATCTTTGAATCCCTCCAATAAGATTTCTGTCTCTGCCATAGTATCCAAACAACCCTAATTAAAGTCACAAATTACATCTTATTTGAGTGTGACAAAGGTAAACTACCCATCATTGTCCTTCCTGCAGTCTCTAACATCATTGATCAAACCATCCTCCTGCAATGTCTCTGCACTGTTATTCAGCTGGAAGGGACTGTACACTCCTGATTCCTGTCTTATCTATCTAATTGTCATCAGAGGATAACCTGTAGAAACTGTGATTGAGTCATATTTTTACACACTCGCTCACTTAGTAAGTGATCAGGTGTCACTGAACTTTGACAAAATGTTCTGTTATCACACTTACAGTGACCGCATCTTGCAGACCAAGTCTCTCTAATTACACAAGCCCTTCTGGATAAAATCCAAAGAGAAGAGTAAAAATTTACAGTCCACTGCGCAAGCTCTTAGTGGTAAAAAAAAATCTGATACTTGCCATTAAAATGCAAAGCATTACTGACCAGCTGTGGATTGCTCTGTTTCAAATTTCTTGAAACAGACGCATTGCCAAGATTGGCTAACAGATCCATTGTTGGAAGATGCGGATTGGGAGATGGATTTTGGCCTTTCTTATTTTGCAATCCTTGTGTGATCAGAATCTCCTCACTTCCCCAGATGCAGACAAAGAAAAACTAAGACTGGGTCTCCAATGGAGGCCTGGTCACCCACAATCCTGTGCGTCTCAGAAACCGCTCTATCTGCCGCGGGTTGGCCGGGTGGACCGCGCATGCTCGGAGGGTCCTGGTCTCTTTGTTTGAGGTTGTTCCCGGAGAGAAGCCGGAAGCGGCGGATAGTGAGAGTGGAGAATGTTCATTGTTTAATATTCGGCTCTGGGGCCGCACTTGGGATTTGGAAACCCCGCCTGGGGTTTATTAACCCGCTCCCGACAGTGACCTCTCACCTGGCATCTCACAATGCCCGGCTGATTGAAGGCAGCTCCGGCCCAATAGGAGAGGAGGCAGGAGCGGAAGACCAAACAAGGGAGCGGCTGATCCTCTAACCAATCGGAGTGAATGAGGGGGCGGGGCTGAGCCTGGACCTCCCTGATTGGCTGAAATTCCGCATCATTTTGAAAACTGATTTGTCTAAAATTCCAGTGCCCCGTGTAAAACATTAAAGATGATTTGTTGTTGTGAGCTGCATTATTTGGTGGAATTAGATTGAAGGAGTGGGATTGATCCACAGCCTGAGTCACCAGTTTGAGGACAAGAGGAGAGAGAATCTGGAGAGGAGAAAAGAATAAGTTGGAGACTGGACACTGAATCTGGAACAATGAGCAGAGAGGGAGAGGAGTGTGTGGGACAGAGATTTATAGAATTGTGGGAATGAAAGGGGAGGGGGAGAAATGTTCCATAGAAACTAGAATTGTCTGTTCTGAATTTCTATACTGTATTTACAGTGATAACTTCTGTAAACTCCATTTACATGGGGTTAGAAGGGGAGGATTTGCAGGCAGGAAACTCAAACCAAAAATCTCAACAAGATCTTATGCAATCACTTCATTCATATACGGTCAGCTTCCAATTAGGGAAGGAAAAATAATTAGATAAAAGCAAAATACTGCAGTTGCTGGAAATCTGAAACAAAAACAAAAATAGCTGGAAAAACTCAGCAGGTCTGACAGAATCTGTGGAGAGGAATACAGTTAATGTTTTGAGTCCGTTTGACTTTTCTGATGAAGAGTCATACGGACTCGAAATGTTAACTGTATTCCTCTCCGCAGATGGTGTCAGACCTGCTGAGTTTTCCAGATGTTTTTGTTTTTGAAGGAGAAATAATTGTTTGTTTTGCCTGTGCATTTAAATTATCATTGAAATTGGAAAAGTATCGAGACACGCGAATCAAAGTGACAGTCTTTCAGTGAACTGTGTGGAAAGAGCTTTAACCAGTTTCACAGCCTGAAAAAACCACAACAATCAAAGTGTGGAGAAACCACACATAAGTTGTGTGTGGACAAGGCTCCGATCATCCAACCTGGAGAGACACAAAGAAACTTGCACCATGGAGAAATCAGGTATGATAGAACAGAAAGAAACAAGAGAAAGTTGCAAGTCAGGGCTAGGACAATGGAAATCTTCAGAGACAGCTGGGCCAGGTGGGCTAGTGGAAGGGAGGGAAGCAGCAGAGGCAACTGATCGGATTATCTCAATCTTAGTGACAAAGAAGCTCCATGAGCTCCTCACATTTGTTGTTGGAGGGGAGGATGGGGGAGACAGGGGAGAGTGAAAACCCTTCAAAAGGATCTAACTTGTGTTAGAGATATTAAAAAGAGACTCAATACACTGTGTACTTAACACAACATGATTTATTTGACTTATATCAGCAATTTAACTGCCATAATAAAAACTGGAAATGCTGGAAATGGTCAGCAGGTCTGACAGCATCTGTGTAGAGAGAAACAGACTTAATGTTTCAAGTCCACATGACTTCTTTAGAGCTAAAGAGAAGTTGAAATGTGATGGAATTTATACTGTTTAAGGGGGCTGGATCAAGTAAAGCAAGATAGGTCAGCGACAGGTGGAGACTAAGGAGAGATAGACAAATATGTCATGGACAAAAGACAAAGGGAGTGTTAATTGCAGTGGTAAAGACTAAAGAACGTGTTGATAGTGGCACAAAGGTAAGAAAGCAGAATGTGTGAAGAGCAGGACAAGAGTCAGCATTCTGTGAAAGAACAACATAGAAACAAGTAATAGATGGCCCTGTTGGGGGAGGGGGAGGTGCCATAACTGGGCTGGAGTTTATTAACATCAGCAGAAACAGACCCCAATGAACAGAGTTTATTGTCACATAGTCTTGTATGTGGTTAACATCAAAATTCAATCACTGTTGTTACTCATGAACTCGCTGGTGTTTTATCAGGCCAGGTGACCGAGTGAATCCCTTCCCACACTTGGAGCAGATGAAAGGTCTCCCTCCACTGTGCACTCGCTGGTGTGACAGCAGGCTGGATGACTGAGTGAATCCCTTCCCACAGTCAGAGCAGGTGAACGGCCTCTCTGCAGTGTGAAGTCGCTGGTGTATCAGCAGGACGGATGAGCGAGTGAATCCCTTCCCACAACCCATGCAGGTAAACGGTCTCTCCCCAGTGTGAGTGCGCTGGTGTACAGTGAGTTCATCTGATCGCCTGAATCTAGTGCCGCAGTGAGAGCAGCTGAACGGTCTCTCCCCAGTGTGAATTCGCCGGTGCGTCAGCAGGCTAGATGACTGAGCAAATCCCTTCCCACACTCAAAGCAGGTGAATGGCCTCTCCCCAGTGTGAGTACGTCGGTGTGTCAGCAGGTGAGATTTAACAGAGAAACCCTTCCCACACTCAGAGCAGGTAAATGGCCTCTCCCCAGTGTGAACCCGCTGGTGTGTCAGCAGGTTGGATGACTGAGTAAATCCCTTCCCACACTCGGAGCAGGTGAACGGCCTCTGCCCAGTGTGAATGCGTCAATGAATTTCCAGCAAAGACGGGGTTATGAATCCCTTTCCACAGTCCCCACATTTCCACTGTCTCTCCCCACTGTGAACGGTGTTTTTTCCTACCATTTCAAAGTCTGATAATATTCAGGTTACGATAAATTGGGTGACTCTGTCAGATCCTGATATGATGTTTGATTTGAGTTCCCTGACTGAAAATCCTTCCCTTCTAATACCCTGTGAAATGGATTTAAAATAGAAAAAAGTGTGAGAGAGAACCCACAAAAACAGGTTGTGAAATTGAGCTGAATGAATCTGGCAATTTGTGGCACTAGCAAAAAGTGGCCATAAAAGCTGCTGGATTGTAATAAAAACCCAACTAGATCAGTAATGCCCTTCAGGAGGGAACCTGCCATGCCTGATCTGGGCCCACACAAGACTCTGGTCTCCATAAGAGGAGACTGATAGAGAGAGAGAAAGTCAGAGAGAGAGAGAATCACAGAATTGTTACAGTGCAGAAGGATTCCATTTGGCCCATCATGTCTGCACTGGCTCTCCGAATGAGCATTTCATCTAGTGCCTTTCTCCAATTTCTCCCGTAACCCTGCAGATAGTTTATTTTCAAATAATCATCTAATTCCTTCTTGGATACTTTTATGGATACTCCAACACAATCTCAGGCAGTGCATTCCAGACCCTAACCACTTGCTGTGTGAAAAAGTTTTTTCTCATATAGTTTTTGCTTCTTTTACCAATCAGCTTAAATCTGTGTCCTCTGGTTCTCGATCCTTCTGCCAATGGGAACAGTTGCTTTCTACCTATTCATGCTTTTCAATACGTCTATCAAATTTCCTCTTAGCCTTCTTTCCTCCAAGGAGAACCATCCCAACTTCTCCAATCTATCTTCATAACCGAAATCTCTCATCCCTGGATCCATTCTTGTAAACCTCCTCTGCACTCCCTCCAGTGCCTTCACATCCTTCCTGAAATGCAGTGCCCAGAATACTCCAGCTGATGTCTAACTAGTGTAGTACACAAGCTCAGCGTAACCTCCTTGCTCAAGTATTCTGAGCCCCTATTAATAAAGTCCAGGATACCATCTGTGCTATTAACTAATCTCTTAAACCGTCCTGCCACCTCTAATGATTTATGCACATAGACACCCAGGTCCCTTATGCTCCTGCACCCCCTTTGGTGTTGTACCCTTTATTTTATTTTGTCTCTCCAAGATTTTCCAAATGAAATGCATCACCTCAGACTTCGCTGCATTAAATTTCATCTGCCATTGTTCCGCCCTTTCCATCAACTTGTCTATGTCGTTTTGAAGTTCTACGCTATCCTCCTCACAGTTTACAATGCTTCCAAGTTCTGTATCGTATGCAAATTCATAATATTGCTGACTATACACCAAGGTTTAAATCATTTATCTGTCAGGAAAAGCAAGGGTTCCAATACCGACCCCTCGGAAACTCCACTACAAATCTTCCTCCAGCCCGGAAAACATCCATTAACCATTACTCTTTATTTCCTGTCATTCCGCCAATTCTGTATCCATGTTGTTGCTGTCCGTTTTATTCCATGAGTTATAACTTTTCTCACAAGTCTGTTGTGTGACACTGTCTCAAATGCCTGGAGAGAGGTGGAGAAGCAGCAGGCGAAGTTGTTTCTAAGAGGCGGGACTGGAGGACTGATGAAGTCATCTAGTTCTCCCACCAATCAGAGTGGCTGTTAAGGGCGGGGTTTGCAGAACTAAGTGGGCGGGGCTGAGCGGTGAACCCCCTCTGGCTGCCTGGCCCAGTATTGCCCCTTATAAATATGGCGGCTGCACATTGCCCCCTATGAAGATGGCGACTGTGAACCCGGGGCCACCAACCGGAAATGCCGCCCCGAAGTGTGGCCAACGCGGGACAAGTAGGTTCCTTTTCTGGTACTTGAGGCCTCCACTGGGTGTTTATCAAGCCTTTCCATCCATTCCGCCGCCTCCATTATCCTCCTACAATCGACTGTTACTCACCTGTTGCAGAGGCGAGATGACTCCCTCCCGATGCCTTCAGCACCCACAATACGCATGCTCTAGCCACAACCCGGTAATGAGCCTGCGCAATGGCCTCCTGCAGTGAGTATAGGGCATATTCTCTTTCGACGCGAATGCTGGGTAAGAACCCCGCCATTTAAAGGTGATATTGTTGAAATGAAAATTCCGTTTAGTGATCCAATTACGACTGGGGCCATAGGGCCAAGATATAAAATTATTAAAACAATTAGTATAGAATACTAAACTTAAAAGAAGTGGCTGCAGAGAGTCGATCCATCATTTATAATCCTCCAAAATTCCTCAAATTCTGGAAAGGTCCTAATGGTTTGGAAACTAGCTAATGTAATATCGTTATTCAAGAAAATATGGAGACAGAAGCAGGAATTTTCAGGGCCATTAGCCTAACATGCGTCATAGGGAAATTGCTAGAATCCATCATTAAGGAGTTTATAGCACGATACTTAGAAAATCATAACGTGATCAGGCAGAGTCAATATGGCTTTGTGACGGGAAATCATACTTAACTAATTTATTAGAGTTTTTTGAGGGAGTAACAAGCAACGTGGAAAAAAGGGGAGCCTGTAGATGCGGTGTACTTGGATTTCCAAAAGCCATTCAATAAGGTGCCACATCAAAGCTTCCTACACAAGATTAGAGAACATGGTGTAGAAGATAAAATATTAGCATTGGCGAAGGCTGGTTAGCTAACAGGAAGCAGAGAGTAGGGATAAATGGCTCTCTTTCAGGATGGCAAGATGTGACTACTGGAGTGCCACAGGGTTCAGTGCTGGGGCCTCAACTTTTATAATCTGCATCAATGATTTGGATAAAGGGACTGAATTTATGGTTTCTATATTTGCCAATGACACCAAGATAGGTAGATCTTAAAAGAAGTGGCAGCACAGATTGCAGATACATTGGTTATAGTCTTCCAAATTTCCTTAGATTCTGGAAAGGTTCCCACGGATTGGAAAATAGCAAAAGCAACATTGTTATTCAAGAAAGGAAGGAGGCAGAAAGCAGGAAACGAAAGGCCAGTTAGCATAACATCTATCATAGGGAAAATGATAGAATCCATTATTGAGGAGGTTAAAGCAGGATACTTAGATAATCAAGATTTGATCAGGTAGAACCAACACGGCTTTGTGAAAGGGAAATTGTGTTTAACTAATCTGTTAGAGTTTTTGATGAAGTAACATTCAAGGTGGATACAGGGAAACCAACAGATATGGTGTACTTGGATTTGCAGAAGGCATTTGATAAGGTGCCACATAAAAGATTGTTGCACAGTATAAAGGCACATGGTGTAGGAGGTAACATATTAGCATAGATAAATGATTGGTTGGCTAACAGTAAGCAGGGATAAATATGTCTTTTTTGGATTGGCAAGCTGTAACTAGCGGAGTGCCACAGGGATCATTGCTGGGTCCTCAACAATTTACAATCTACATCAATGATTTGGATGAAGGGTCCGAATGTATGGTAGCTAAATTTGCTGATGACATGAATAGAGATAGGAAAAGAAGTTGTCAAGAGGAAGTCGAGAGTCTGCAAAGTGATATGGACAGGTTAAGTGCGTGGGCAAAAATTTGACAGATGGAGGATAACGTGGGAAAATGTGAACTTGTCCACTCTGGCAGGAAGAATAGAAAAACAGTCTTCAATACAAGTGGAGAGCAGAACTCAGTAGTACAGAGGGCTCTGGTCCTCGAACCCATTCTGCCATTTAATAAGATCATGGCTGATCTGATTTTGGCCTCAACTTCACGTTCCAGCTACCCCCGATAACCTTTGGCTCCCTTGTTAGTCAAGATTAGCCAAGTTCCTCAGGGTAGTGTCCTAGGCCCAATCATCTTCAGCTGCTTCATCAATGACAGACCTTCCATCATAAGGTCAGAAGTGTGGATGTTCGCTGATGATTGTACACTGTTCAGAACCATTTGTGACTCCTCAAATACTGAAATATCCATGTCCAAATGCAGCAAGACCTGCACAATATCCAGGCATGGGCTGACAAGAGGCAAGTAACACTTACACCATACATCTGCCAGGCAATGACCATCTCCAACAAGAAAGAATCTAACCTCTACATTCAAGGGCATTACCATCAGTGAATCCCCCACTGTCAACATCCTGGGGATTACCATTGACCACATCATTGAAGATATAAATACTGTGGTCACAAGAGCAGGTCAGAGGCTTGGAATCGTGTGGCAAGTAACTCAACTCCTGACTTCCCAAAGTCTGCCCACCACCGACAAGACACAAGTCTGGAGTGTAATGAAATACTCCCCACTTGCCTGGATGAGTGCACCTCCAACAACACTCAAGAAGCTCGAAACCATCCAGGACAAAGCAGCCCGCTTGATTGGCACCCCATCCACATACATTGACTCCCTCCATCACCTAAGTACAGTGGCAGCAGTGTGTACCATCTACGAGATTCACTGCAGAAACTTACCAAGGGCTCCTTAGGCAGCACCTTCCATACCCTATAAGTGATCTAGAAGGACAAGGGCAGCAGATAGATGGGAACACCACCACCTGGAAGTTCCCCTCCAAACCACTCACCATCCTGACTTAGAAATATATCGCCTTTATTTCACTGTCGCTGGGTCAAAATCCTGGAACTCCCTCCCTAACAGCACTGTGGGTATACCTATGCCACATGGACTGCAGTGGTTCAAGAAGGCAACTCACCACCACCTTCTCAAGGGCAATTAGGGATGGGCAACAAATGCTGGTCCAGCCAGTAGCACTCACATCTCATGAATGAATAAGAAAAAATCTACTTCTGCCTTTAAAATATTCATTGACTCTGCCTCCACTGTTCTCTGGGGAAGAGAGTTCCAAAGATTCACAACTGGCTGAGAGAAAGAAATTCTTCTCATCTCCATCTTAATTGGGAGATTATTTATTTTAAAATGTGCCCCCTCGCTCTAGTTTCTCCCACGAGGGGAAAGATCCTTTCAGCATCTATCCTGTCAAGTCCTATCAGGATCTTATATGTTTCAGGAAGATCACCTCTCCATTTTCTAAATGCGAATGGATACAGGCCCAGTCTGTCCAACCTTTCTTCATAAGATAACCCCCTTCATCCCAGGAATCAACCAAGTTTATCTTCTCTGAACCGCTTCTAATGCATTTATATCCTTTCTTAAATAAGGAGACCAATACTGTACACAGTACTCCATATGTGGTCTCACCAATGGCCTGTAGAACTGTAGTGAAACATCCCTACTTTTATATTCCATTCCCCTTGTAATAGACAACAACATTCCATTTGCCTTCCTAATTGCTTGCTCTACCTGCAGACTAACCTTTTCTGATTCATTTACCAGGGCAGCCAGATCTCTCTCTCTCTCTCTGCCTCAGAGCTATGCGGTCTCTCTCCATTTAAATAATATTCTGCTTTTCTATTCTTCCTGCCAAAGTGGCAAGTTCACTTTTCCTACATTATACTCCGTTTGCTTGTCCACTCTCTCTAAATAGAAGAGGTTCTATACAAATAGTATATTTTTATCCTGATATATAAATATACTTACATATAAATAGTTGAATTATATAAATATGTGAGGCTCCAGAACTGATGCCTGAGGCACTCCACTCATCACAGCTTGCCAGCCTGAAAAAGACCCACTTATTGCTACTCTCTGCTTCCAGTTAGCTAACCAATCTGCTATCCATGCTAATATGTTACCCCCGACACCATGAGTTCTTATTTTGTGTCGTAACCTTATTGGCATGTCACCAAATAATGCTCTGGGTATTGGTGAATGGAGCTGTAGAGAGCAATTGAAGCAGGAAGTGAGGAGAGGAAACCATATAAAAGTTCACTCATGACCTTTAGGGAAGGAAATCTGCCATCCTTACCTGGCCTGGCCTACACGAGACTCCAGACCACAGCAATGTGGTTGACTCTTAACTACCCTCAAATGGCAATTAGGGATGGGAAACAAATGTTGGCACTGCCTGCAATACCCATCCCAGGAAATAAATTTAAAAAAGGAGTGACAAATGGATATCCTTCAGACTATCCAGTTCTCTCCCAGGGTTGGTGTTTTGACCATTGCTCTTCTCAATATAAAGGAATGATTGGGTTTCGCTTTATGGGTTTAAAATCAAAATCTCCAGATGATTTTACAATAGGAAATGGGCAGAACAGTGAAGAGGAATATAAGTGACTCACTGTGAATACATAAGTTAGTAACTGGTGCAGGTAACATGTCAGATTAAATTTAACACAGAAAATATGAGGTGATAAATTTCCTGAATTAAAAAGCTAAAATATTCACTAAATGCCTATGGTTTAGAAGGACTGGAGAAATAGAACAGTAAAGACAGGGAAGATTCTAGTTTACATTTTCTTATTAATAAACACACTGATGAGGTTTCATGTCAGCAACTTTAATACCTTCTTAAGAAATACAGAAATAAAGAAATGAGAAGATTCACGTCCTCTGCTTTATCTTATATTGTTCCGTCAATTTGCGTAAACATCCAAGTCCCAAGTGTCATAGAGTCATAGAGGTCTACAGCACAGAAGAAGACCCTTCGGCCCATCACATCTGCGCCAGTCAAGCAAGTATTGAACTATTCTAATCCCATTTTCCAGCACTAGGCCCATAGCCTTGTATGTCATGGCATCGCAAGTGCACGTCTAAATACTTTTAAATGTTATGAGGGTTTCTTCCTCTACCACCCTTTCAGACAGTGAGTTCCAGATTCCCACCACCCTCTGGGTGAAAAAATTCTTCCTCACATCCCCTCTAAACCTCCTGCCCCTTACCTTAAATCTATGCCCCCTGTCTATTGATCCCTCCACCACAGGGAAAAGTTCCTTCCTGTCTACCCTATCTGTGCCCCTCATAATTTTATACACCTCAATAATGTCCCCCCTCAATCTCCTCTGCTGCAGGGAAAATAACCCCAGACTATCCAATCTCTCCTCACAACTAAAACTCTCCAGCCCAGACAACATCCTGGTAAATCTCTTCTGCACTCACTTTAGTGCAATCACATCCTTCCGATAATGTGGATTCCAGAACTGCACACAATACTCTAGCTGTGGCCTAACCAGCATTTTATACAGTTCCAGCATAACCTCCCTGCTCTTATATTCTATGCTTCGGCTAATAAGGGCAAGTATCCCATATGCCTTCTTATCCACTTGTCATGCTACCTTAAGGGACCGGTGGACATGCACACTAAGGTCACTCTGATCTTCAGTACTTCCCAGGGTCCTACCATTCATCGTTTATTCCCGTGCCTTGTTTGTCCTGCTCAAGTGCATCACCTCACACTTATCCGGATTAAATTCTATTTGCCACTGATCAGCCCATCTGAACAGCCTGTCTATATCCTCCTGTCATCTAAGGCTATCCTCCTCACGATTTACCACCCCACCAATTTTCATGCCATCCGCGAACTTACTGATCAACCCTCCTACATTCAAGTCTAAATAGTTTATATATACCACAAACAGCAAGGGACCCAACACAAATCCCTGTGGAACCCCACTGGACATGGGCATCCAGTCACAAAAACACCCCTCGACCATCACCCTCTGGTTCCTGCCACTCAGCCAATTCTGGATCCAATTTGCCAAATTGCCTGGGATCCCATGGGCTCTTATCTTCGTTATCAGTCTCCCATGCGGGACCTTATCAAAAGCCTTGCTGAGGTCCAGGTGGACTACGTTAAATGCACTGCCCTCATCTACACACCTGGTCACCTCTTTGAAAAATTCAATCACATCGGTCAGACATGACCTCCCCTTAAAAAAACCATGCTGGCTGTCCTTGATTAATCTCTGCCTCTCCAAGTGTAGATTAATTCTGTCCCTCAGAATTGCTTCCAATAGTTTCCTCACCACTGAGGTTAGACTGACTGGCCTGTAGTTCCCTGATTTATTCCTTCCTCCCTTCTTGAATAATGGTACCACACTGGCTGTCTTCTGGCACCTCTCCTGTGGCCAGAGAGGTATTGAAAGTTATTGCCAGCACCTCCACTATCTCCTCCCTTGCCTCACTCAACAGCCTGGGATACATTTCATCCTGGCCTGGAGATATATCTCATTTTAAGCCTGCCAGACCATTTAGAACCTCCTCCCTTTCAATGCTAATTTCTTTAATTATATCACAGTCCTTCTGCCTGATTTCCATACCCACGTCGTCCCTCTCACTTGTGAACACCGACACAAAGCATTCATTTAGAACTCTACCTGCATCTTCCGGCTCCACACACAAGTTACCACTGTGGTCCTTAATGGGCCTGACTCTTTCCCTAGTTATCCTCTTACTCTTAAGGTACTTGTAAAATAACTTTGGATTTTCCTTTATTTTACCTGCCAATGTTTCTTCATGCCGCCTTTTTGCTCTCCTAATCTCCTTTTTAAGTTCCCCCCTACACATTCTATATTCCTCTCGGGCTTCCGCTGTTTTGAGCCCAGCGAAACTGCCATAAGCCTCCCTTTTTCTCTTTATCCAATCCACAGTCACTTACATGGTCAGTCAGCTGGATGGAACCTCGGGCACCCTGAGCTTGATCTCCGGTATCTTCAGTCCTGATTGCCCCCTTACATCAGAGCCCTTCATTTTTATACTCTGTAGTGATCCAGCTCTGGCCCCTGACTCTTTGTCTCCTCTGTTGGGTTTTAGCAGGAAGTGAGGAAAAGACAGCTGGAATTTCTCTAATCCGTGACTTACAGGGACACCTTCCCTCGTTCCCAGCAGTTACTTTTCTTCAGTAATTTTCTCATTCTCCCTAAACTCCCCTGCCTACTCTTAATTCTGTTATTTATTTTAGTTTTACATTACAGATATAAACATCACAGATGATAATCTAATCTATTCCATTCCTCACTTTGTTTACATTTCTATTGTGGTTAATAACAGACAAACTCTGTCCTTTCCCCTGATCTGATTAGAGTTTCCAGTGAGTCGATTCTGTGGAATGGAATGTCTTATCAGTGTTGCCATGGTGACCTGTCTACAGTGAAGAGTCTGTTTGAGTTTCTAACTCTGACTAAACTTCTCTATCCCATAATACACGTTAGATCAGACATTGGATGTCAATGTATTTTAGTCATGTTGTGTTAATATCTCTAAAACGTACAAGGTATTCAGAGACACAAACCTTTAATGGTGGGAGGACAAGTTGGTAAAATCCAGGGTTTTATAATTCGGGGTGTAGAGTTCAAAAGGACAGAGGTCATGTAAACCTGTGCAAATCATTGTTTAGGCTGCGGTTAGAATATTGAGTCAAGTTTTGGGGATCTTACACCAGGAAGGATGTCAAGGCCATGGAGAGGGTGCAGAAGAGATTCACTGAGATGATCCCAGGGAAGAGAGGCTTTAGTTATCAGCAGAGATTAGAGAAACTGGGGCTCTTTTCATTAGAACAAAGGCTGATTGGAGATCTGAGGGAGAGGTTCAACATTTCATCAGGTAAATGAGAAAAAACTGTTTCCACCAGTCGGTGAGTCAGTAACTAGAGGACATCAAATTCAAATCATCACCAAAAGACTCAGAGCCAGGAATGGGATATGGAGCAGACTGTACAATAATGTCCAGGACACTCACTGTCCCTCCGGCTCTCTGTCCACACTTTCCCATTAAACACTCTGAGGGCAGGTACACGGGTGTGTTACTGATACCTCCCCAGGGTATCCGGGCGAGGAGAGGCACTCTAGAAGGTAAGGGGAGCTGGAACCTGTCCATGAGATTGGCCAAGATTCTGAGAACTGGAAAAATCCAAAGTAATGATGAGGTGTTAGCCATGGCTCAGAGGTTGCATTCTCATGTCTGAGTCAGGAGGTTGTGGGTTCAAATCCACCTCTAGAATTTGAACATAAAATCTAGGCTGACATTCCACTGCAGTACTGAGAGAGCCCTGCAATGTATGAGGTCCTGTCTTTCAGATGAGACTGAACGGGCAGGTGTAAGAGATCCATTGGGGCTATTTCAAAGAGCAGGAGATTTCTCCCCATATTCTTGGTCAATATTTGTCCCTCAATCAACATCACTAAAGCAGACTATCTGGGTATTATCAACTTCTTGTCTGTGGGATCTTGCTGTGTACAAATGAGCTGCTGTATTTCCTACATTCCAACATCGACTGCACTTCAAAGGAATTTCATTGCCTGTAAAATGCTTTGGGACATCCTGGTGTCATGAAAGGCTCTGCAGAAATACAAATCCTATTTTAACAGAGGAGAAAAGGCCAAAAAATGGAACTGTCAAGAACAAGATTTCAATTAATCTTCTCTTGTCCTGGAAAAAACAAATATTCCACACACTGTGTTTGACACCAAGCTGGTTTATTTAACGTTTATCCAGAATATTAATCTCCAGCCAGTTATTGGGGTCATTAACATCAGCAGAAACAAACACCAAGTTTCAAAATGAACATGGTTCAGTTCTGGATGTGACTAACAGAAGCAATAATATCAGGATCGAAACCCTGCATTTACTTGTGAACTCGCTAGTGTCTCTGTAGGTGGGATTAATTAATGAATCTCTTCCCACATATGGAGCAGTTGAATGGCCTCTCCCCAGTGTGAACTTGTTGGTGTGTCAGGAGGCTGGATGACTGAGTGAATCCATTTCCACACACAGAGCAGGTGAACGGTTTCTCCCCAGTGTGAATACGTTGGTGAGTCAGCAAATCTGGTTTTCTTTTCAAGCTCTTCTCACAGTCAGAACATGTAAACGGTTTATCAGAATGAACAAGTTTGTGTGTCTGAAGGCAGGACAACCGAATGAATCCCTTCTCACACATGGGGCAGGTGAACGGCCTCTCCCCAGTGTGAGTGCATTGATGAGCTTCCAGGTGGGATGGGGAACTGAATCTCTTCTCACAGTCCCCACATTTCCACGGTTTCTCCATGGTGTTGATGTCCTTGTGCCTCTCCAGGTTGGATGATCAGTTCACGCTTCGACCAGACACAGAACACGTGTACAGTCTCTCCCCACTGTGAATGGTGTGATGTTTCCTCAGGTTCTGTGACTGGTTAAAGCTCTTGCCACAGTCAGTGCACTGGAACACTCTCACTCGAGTGTGTGTGTGTGTGTCTCGGTGATTTTCCAGTTACACTGATGTTTGAAATCTTTTCCTGCAGCCAGAACAGACAAACATTTCTCCTTCCAGATTCAAAGGCCGTGATATTCAGGTCCTTATGAATCGAGTGACTCTGTCAGATCTTGATATGATGCTTGGTTTGAGTTTCCTGTCTGTAAATCCCCCTGTTTAAGGTTTTTACAAAAACAATCACCAAGGACAGAACAAACATTTCTCTTGCTTTGAGTTTGCTGTGTGTAAATCCTCTCCTTCTAATCCCTGATTTTGAGTTTCCAAAATCAACCACTGTCAGCCCAGGATACAAACCCTGAATTATTATTTGAAGGGGAAGGATGAACAGGGTTACAGGGAGAAGGCAGGGGAATGGCACGAGGTGAATTGCTTGTTCGGAGAGCTAGCACAGACATGATGGGCTGACTGGCCTCCTTCTGTGCTGTAACCATTCTGTGATTCTGTGAAATTCACAAATTCTCTCCTGTTTCCTGGCCCAGGATGATCGTGCGTGCGCCCTGCTCCACACTGTTCCCCTAACCCGGGCCTGTCACTGGGGAATGCCGGACCAGTGCAAACATGGATTTGGGGTTTGTGGCCTACAGAAAGTGTTTGTGAAGCATCCTCACCCTCCCGCCGGCTCCATCACTCCCTCTGTCTCCCCTCGACTGCTAACCGACTGCAGATACGAAAAACAAGTGCCATCCATGGCCATTACTCACACTGCACATGCTCCAAACCCTGTTTGAAACTGTGCCTGTGCACTGGTCTCCTGTGGTGTAGATAGGGGACATTCCCCACCGTGGGGAACGCTGGGCAAATGTCCCGTCACTGGAGGTCCCAGTTTGTGAATAGTCATTTTGTTCTGTGATGGGTGGAGGTTCGGGCTGGAGGGCCAATCAATATAATGAGGAGCAAAATTATACAGAAGCCCAAGTGCACAGACCCTCCATTATCCACCAGGAGGAATGGGGGTTAGTGAAGAATCGAGGGTCCCCCAAACAGCAGAAATAACAGCAAAATCTAACCCCGACAGTCAGATGTGAACTCACTGTTGTCTCAGCAGGTCGGATGAACGAGTGAATCTCTGCTCACACACACAACATTTAAACAGCTTCTCTCCAGTAACAATGCACTGAACCATTTGATCTTTTTAAACTGGGATGTTAACAGGTGGGAAAACTGGATGAAATCCCTTCACCTCTGTGAAGTTTCTGAACCGTTTCTCAGTGTGTCTGTCCTGCCGTGTCAGTAAATGGAGTGAGCAAGTTTATCCTTTTCCTCATGCAGTTGGTGAACACCCTCTCCCTGGCAGGACTGGACCAAGTTTCCAGCTCAGATGGGCAACTGAATCCGCCCGCAGTCAATATCAACAACAGCTTGCATTTGTATAGCGCCTGCACCATCCTGTTCCGATGACAATCTGCTCAATGGTTGTAAGATGGCTACATGTTGGTAACAGTTATTCAGGTGAAACTGAATACACTGTGTTTGAGCAGCAGTTTACAAAGTACAAAGAAGAATTTGATTCTGCACTATTGTCCATTGGGATGTAGGAGGGGCCTCATTTCTCTGATTCACATTCGTGTTTAAGCCAATTTGGAGCAGTGACCTTCCTGACCTTTCCAAACTGAGAATGACTCAAACCCACTGGGATAAATCCCCAAACCTGGAATCACAGAAAAATCCATCCAATCATCGATCTCCTATAGTCCCATTCTAGCCAATCATTAGCCTAGTAGGTTCTGTCTCTGGGAAGTGTTCCTGAGCCTCCCCCTATCGGCTTTTCACCCTGGGCTTGAGCACAAACGCAAACTGGGTGTCTGTTTCCATGGTGCTGAGGTAACCCAGGACCTTCATGGTGACGAGTGTTCTAACTGTGTCAAAGCTCAATGCTGGAAATTAGCAACAAGGATTTCTAATTGATAATATTCCCCAGGTTTACAAGAGCTCGCTGTATTTCCACAATCAAAGAAGAACTTCCGCTTGTTCTTTCCTTGGGATAATAAGGGAGTTTATACAACACCAAATCCACTTCTCACACATTCAAAACCTTGAGGCAGTAGAAAGTCCAAGGCAGTGCATCTCATTGCAGAGAGAAACTATTCAGAGAAATGTTTCTGACCATTTAACGCTTGCAATCCTAATTTCTCAAAATACCCTCAACAGCCCCATATTCTTACACAGCTCTCACTGTTCATTAATGTTTAACATGATCAGTCTCTCCTCAATCTTCCTATCGAAGTGTATCACCTCACATTTTTCTGTGTTGAATTTTGTCAGGCTTTGTGTCTCCCCAATCCAGCAGCCTGTTGATGTCCTCTTGAAGTTTCAGCAGGTTATTTGTAATTGTAAAGCTCTTCTCAGTCAGAGCATTTGCAACGTCTTTTATCAGAGTGAAGATGTTGATGTGTCAAGAGGTGGCTGAACAAGTAGATCCCTTCCAACACATGGAGCAGATTAACAGCAGCAGTAAGAGCCTCCTCTAGATGTGCACACGCTGGTGTCTCAGCAGATGTGATGAATGAGTGAAACCCTTTCCACAGATGGAACAGGTGAATGGTGTCTCTCTATTGTGAATCCCCTGGTGTGTTAGCAGGATAGATGACTGAGTGAATCCCTTCCCACACACGGAGCAGGTGAATGGCTTCTCCTCAGTGTGAGTGCGTCGATGAGTTTCCAGCTTGGATGGGTAATTGAATCCCTTCCCACAGTCCCCACATTTCCATGGTTTCTCCATGGCGTGGATGTCCTTGAGTTTCTCCAGGTTGCATGACAAGCTGAAGCCTTGTCCACACACAAAACACGTACACAATTTTTCCCCGCTGTGAATAATGTGATATTTTTTCAGGCTGTGTAACTGGTTAAAGCTCTTTCCACAGTTAGTTCACTGCAACACTCCCACTCAGATATTTGTGTCTTGGTGCTTTTCCAATCACATTGATGCTTGAAATCTTTTCCCTCAGGCAGAACAGACAAACATTTCCCTTTCCATATGCAAAGGCCAATGATATTCAGGTCCTGATGAATCCAGTGACTATGTCAGATCCTGATGTGATGTTTGGTTTGAATTTTCCATTTGCGCATCCTCCCCTTCTAATGCCCTGTAAAAGGAGTTTAGCAAAGTCAACAATAAGTACAGGGTGAAAATTCAGAACAGACAATTCAAGTCACTATCGAACATTTTTCCCTCTCTTGTTCCTCCAAAACTGTAAATCCCCATCCTACACACTCTCCCTCCTCCCTGGGCTGATATTCAAAACCATCTCACCATCTCTGCCATTTCCCAGTTATCTCCCTCCCTCCCTCTACTCTGGCTAGGTTCAGTTCTCTGGTGCCTGTGTGGAAAGTTGGAATAAAATCAACGAATCAATGATTTTCTCTCCTGGTCACTGGGACCCTGAAGCTCTGCCCACTTTATTCTAGCCCCCAAATTACCAGATTCATTCAGCTCAGTATCACAACCTGCCTTTCTGTTTTTCTGATTCCCTCACACTCCCTTGTCCTGTTTTAAATTCATTTTTCAACGTGTTGGAAGAGGTGGATTTACAGACGGGAAACACAAACCGAACATCACATCAAGATCTGACAGAATCATGAGGACCTGAATATCATCGGCCTTTGAACATGGAAGCAAAGGGACCCGTTTCCAGCCTGGATAAACGTATACGTGTTTTGTGTGTGTGGCCGAGGCTTCAGCTCTTCTGCCCGAAGACAAAACCAGCGCAGTCACACTGGAGAGAAACTGGAAATGTGGGGACTGTGGAAAGGTTTTCAGTTACCCATCAGAGCTGGAAATTCATCGGTGCAGTCACACCAGGGTCACACTTACCACAAACAGAGCAGGCAGCCCTGTTTGTCCTTCCACAATCAGATGCAGATGATACCCAGGTCCTGGTGACTTGAGGGACTTACGTCCTTGGCTTGCTGCATTGTTCCAGTGAAGCTCAACGCAAACTGTAGGAACAGCACCTCATCTTCCGACTAGGCACTTTACAGCCTTCCGGACTGAATATTGAGTTCAACAATTTTAGATCTTGAACTCCCTCGTCCATCCCCACCCCCTTTCCGTTTCTTCCCCCTCCTTTTTGTTTTTTCCAATAATTTATATAGATTTTTCTTTTCCCACCTATTTCCATTACTTTTAAATGTATTTCCACCCATTGTTTATCTATACCTTTTATGCCCTTTTAGTCTTATTTCACCCCACCCCACTAGAGCTATCTGTACCTTGCTTGTCCTGCTCTCCACTTAATTAGCACATTCTTTTAGATAATATCACCACCTTCAACACCTCTTTGTTCTTTTGTCTGTGACATCTTTTAGTCATCTCCTCCTATCACTGCTTGCTTGTCCCAACAACCCCCCCTTCTCCCCCCCCACCCTTAAACCAGCTTATATTTCACCCCTTTCCTATTTTTACTTAGTTCTGTTGAAGGGTCATGAGGACTCGAAACGTCAACTGTGCTCTTCTCCGCCGATGCTGCCAGACCTGCTGAGTTTTGCCAGGTATTTCTGTTTCTGACTTGCTCAGATCCTGATGGGATCTTTGGTTTGAATTTCCTGGGTCCAAATCCCATCATCCCTGTCGCCGCGCATGCGCCCGGCTGCACACCCTCCCTTCTCAAGATGGCGGTGCGGCCGTTACCCTCGGGCCTGTCATCAGAAACCCCTCAACTGCTGTTCCGCTTGTTGGAAACATGGGATATGGGAGCCTACATGAGGTGTTTCTGAAGCCTCCAAGTCCACCCGCCACCTCTATTCCTCTCCTGCCTCAAATCATCTCCCCCCCACGGATTCAACAGGACATCGTCCAGCACCCGCACTGCGCATGCTCCAATCTCTACCCCATAACACGCATGCGCCGGGGCGTACGATTAGGGCCCCGCCCCTCATTCACTCCAATTGGTTGGAGGACCAGCAGCCCTAACTCGGTCCTCCAGCCCCGCCCCCTCTCTTCCTATTGGTCCGGAATCACCATCCGCCGCTTCCGGCTGCTCTGCGGCACCAAACTGAACCGGAGGCCCAATTGGGAAAAGGTGGTTATTTCCGTTCATTTAACATCACTGCTAAAGTCAATGAAGGTAATTTGTTGTTTTGAGGCAAGGTATTTGGTAGAATTAGAGTGAAGGAGTGGGATTGATCCACAGCCTGAGTCACCAGTTTAAGGACAGGAGGAGAGAGAATCTGGAGAGGAGAAAAGAATAAGTTGGAGACTGGACACTGAGTCTGGAACAATGAGCAGAGAGGGAGAGGAATGTGTGGGACAGAGATTTATAGATTTGGAGGAATGAGAGGGAAAAATGTTCCATAGAAACTAGAATTCTCTGTTCTGAATTTATATATTTAATACCACATGGACTGCAGCAGCTGAAGAAGGCAGCTCACCACCACCTTCTCAAGAACAACTAGGGATGGGCAATAAATGCTGGCCCAGCCAGCAAAGCCCACATCCCATGAATGAATAAAAGAAAATATCTTGTATTTACAGTGATAACTTCTGTAAACGCATTTTACAGGAGGTTAGAAGGGGAGGATCTCACTGTCACTTGATTCAGCAGAACCTGAATATCACTGGCCTTTGAATGAGGAAGGGTAAACGTTTGTCTATTCTGTCTGTGGAAAAAGATTTCAAACATCACTGTGACTGATAAAGCACCAAGACATTCACACACCCGAATGAGAGTTTTCCAGTGCACTGGCTGTGGAAAGAGTTTTAATCCGTTACACAGACTGAATAAAAATCACACCATTCACAGCAGGGAAAAATCATTCATGTGTTCTGCTTGTGAACAAGGCTTCAACTGATTGTCCAGCCTGGAGAGACACAAGGACATCAGGTCCTCTGAGAAACCATGGAAATGTGGGGACTGTGGGAAGGGATTGATTTCCCCATCAAAGCTAGAAACTCATCAACGCTCTGTCTCTTTCTGACATTTTTAAACATCAATGTGAATGGAAAAACACAGAGACACGCACCCCTGACTGCGAGTGTTTCAGTGAATTGACCGTGGAGGGAGCTCTAACCAGTTACACAGCCTGAAAAAGTATTGCACCATTCACAGCAGAGAGAGGCCGTACACATATTCTGTGTACAGATGAGGCTTCAGCTGATTGGCGAACATGCAGAGACACAAGGACACCTGCACCATAGAGAAACCGTGGAAATGTGGGGACTGTGGGAAGAGATTCCGTTCCCCATCTGCACTCGAAATTCATCGACGCATTCACACGGGGGAGAGGCCATTCACCTGCTCTCAGTGTGGCAAGGGATTCAATCACTCATCACATCTGGTTACACACAAGCGAGTTCACACCGGGGAGAGGCCGTTCACCTGCTCCGTGTGTGGCAAGGGATTCACTCAGTCATCACACCTGCGGTTGCACCAACGCGTTCACACTGGGGAGAGGCCATACATCTGCTCCGTCTGTGGGAAGGGATTCAGTGAATCATCCACCCTGCAGAACCACAGTGTTGTTCACACTGGGGAGAGGCCATTCACTTGCCCCGTGTGTGAGAAGGGATTCACTCGGTTAACCAACCTTCTGCGGCACCAGATAGCGCACACCGGAGAGAGACCATTCACTTGCTCCGTGTGTGGGAAGGGATTCACTCGGTCAACCAGCCTGCGGGCACACCGACGTGTTCATACTGGAGAGAGGCCATTCTCCTGCTCTGAATGTGGGAAGGGATTCCCAAATTCATCCAGCCTATGGAAGCACCGGCGAGTTCACACCGGGGAGAGGCTGTTCTCCTGCTCTCTGTGTGGGAAAGGATTCACTGAATCATCCAACCTGCTGAGACACCAGCGTGTTCACACTGGGGAGAGGCCTTTCACCTGTTCTGAGTGCGAGAAGGAATTTGCTGATACATCCAGCCTGCGGAAGCACCGCCGAATTCACACAGAGGAGAGAGCCCGTTCACCCGCTCTGAGTGTGCGAAAGGATTCATGGAGTCATCCAACCTGCTGAGACACTATTGCAGTCACACTGATTACAGGCCCTTTCGATGCTCTGACTGTGGGTGTTAATTGTATCAGCTGTGGTTACATATACATAGGTGAAGGGAATTGATTGGATGGTTACTTGAGCACAGATAAAAAGAAACTTACTGGCATGGAGTGGAGTCAGGAGTTATATAACTAAAGTTTCACTCTGTGAATAAGTCTATACCAAGTAAAGACTGGCTCCAGTTTCTTTCTTCACCATAAGGCTGTCATGGTAACAGATTGCTTGCCTAATGGCGAAGGATGGAAACTAAACGGAAATAAAATTTTGGACAAAAGCTTCCAATCCTAGTAATTTTTGTGAGAAATGGCTGAAAGCAATTGTCAGGGTCAGATACCCAGCCTGTTCTTGGAGTCTGAGCCATACAACCAGTGGAAGAATGAAGTGGATATGTGGACACGGGTTATGTCCCAACCAAGGAGGGAACAAGGTCTGGCCTTGGCACTGTCACTTCCTAACAAAAGTAAAATCAGAACAGAAGAATTTTGTGAGCTGGATGCCTGTCAGTTGGATATCGATGAAGGTTTGGATCTTCTATTCGGGTTCATTGATAATATTTACAAGAAAGCCTGTGAGCATAATCGGACTTTGACAGGTTTTGAATGAGGGCGAAAGCACCTTTAACAGATCTGGATTGGAACAGCACTAATAGGTGAATGGGAACAATTAACAAGTGTTTCAGGATTAACTCAAAATATGATTATGAGCCAAACTGCCCAAAGTGGAAAATCAGGGTCTTCAAAGTGACTCATGACACAGAGAATTCTGAGGCTGAAGATCATGACAATTATCACTCTGAAGGAATTGTACTCGTCACAAAGAGTTTTGGTCCATTTCTGAGTATATTGTTCACAGACGCTTTCAACTGTGCTGTGTTAGATAGTGGCTGCACCTCGACAGTATGTGGATCAGATTGGTGAAGATGTTACCCAGATTCACCTCGTGGTGAAGATGGACATAAGGTTAAGGAGGGTTCAACTTGTTTAGGTTTGGGTGATGTCACACATTGAAGCCACTAAAAAGAGTGGTGATTCCATGCAAAATATCTGGATTCAGCCACTTTATCAGGACTGGTGTAGTCTTTTGTGAGATCCCCTCACTGTTGAGTAAACCTTAGGTAAAAGGCACAATTGCAACTGGACATGAATCAAGATAAGACAACTGTTTTTGGAAAGTCAGTGAGTCTGCAGTTTACTCAATAAGGGCATTATCGTATCCCTTTAACAATACCTGCTGTTTCGAATCAGAGTGTTTGAGAAAGATTAATGGAATCAAGTGATAAGAATCAGCGAGAAGAAAAGCAAATTGTCTTAAAGCTACAAAGACAGTTTGCTCACCCTTCTTGTCAAAGATTAAAACTCCTGCAGGGTGGTTGATGAAGAGCATACGAGGCTCATAGAAGAGATTAATGCAAGGTGTGAAATCTGTAAAAAGTATCGGAGGACACCGTCACATCCTATTGTAAACCTTCCCTTGGCATGTGACTTGAACAAGTTAGTTGCCATGGAGCTAAAGGTATGGGACAAATTCAGAAATATTTTCATTCTACACTTTATGGACATAGTAACTCGATTTAGTGTTTCTCTCATAACACATGGCAAGGACAAAAGAGTGATTATAGACCAAGTCATGGAGAAATGGATAGGGACTAGACCTGGGGCACCAGCTAAGTTTCTGACTGATAATGGAGGGGAATTTGCTAATGAGTTTAGAGACATGTGTGAAAACATGAACATTATGTTCATGAACATCACAGCTGAAAGTCCTTTCAGCAATGGACTCTGTGAAAGGAATCACGCGGTGATCAATGAAATGCATAAAATCTTAGCTGATCAGCCAAACTGCAAGTTGACCACTGCACTGGCATGGATGATTCATGTAAAGAATTCACTTCAGATGGTTGGAGGGTATAGTCCCTATCAATTGGTCTATGGGAGAAATCCCAAATTACCCTCTGTGCTGGGCGATAGCCCTCCTGCTTTAGAAAGCACAACAATTAGTTCCAATTTTAGTCATCAATTATCAGATTATTTCATGAAAAGAACTGCTTGAACTCAGAAATTATTGGGAATCCTAGCTATGGGTGTCTCATCATGTAATGCTTTGTACAAAATAAGGAAAATCATATTCTTTCTGTTTCGAAATATTGTTTGTGGCTATTGTTAGGATCCCAGTCGAGACCATTAACTTTTAAAGAGAAATTCGAATACCCAGTGATTAACTGAAAGAATTACGCCACAAGATTCCATATTTTTAAACAAAAACAAACTTTACTATGTATATAAGAGAAAAGAAAATTAAAAACCAGCACAATGAACTTAACACGATAGTTAATAAAGACTTATACTATTAACCCAGTTCTACTTTTTTAACTTCCCCCCCACCCCTAACACATGAATTCATTTAAATTTAACGATATTTTGAAGGTTCATTCACTTCTGTTCCTGGGACCATCCCAAAGATATGTCAAAGCTCTCCAGAATTCTCTTTAATTCTCCTCAGTATTCCAGCTGTTCTCCAAGTTCCAAGATTTTATGGTGGTCCTTCCATTAGCTTTTGGCTAAACAACCCTCCAACTTTCCTTTAAGACCTCAAAACTGTGGACTCCTCAGTCCAAGCGTGGGATTCAACGCCTTTTTGCTGAGGGATTTAAACATTAGGAACACCCCTAGTTCCTAATGGCCCTATAAGTTTCCAGCTGGTTCACACCTCCTGGTCCCACAGCTGGCTGCATCCAAGCGAACTGCAGACTGCCTGCTTTCTGTGAGAAACACGCAGAATTCCAACCAAGGCTCCACCCTGAATCACTTATCCCCATGGTAACAGAGACCAGTTGGGATGTCCAATTGATATTTAAATTAATTAACTTTTAGCTTCAAAACCAAAGCTTTTTTCCCTGAGGTCTGCATAAAGAATTCACCTCTCTAACAAAGACAGGATAATAATTAAGATAAAAGCAAAATACTGCGGATGCTGGAAATCTAGAACAAAAACAAAAATACCTGGAAAAGCTCAGCAGGTCTGACGGCATCTGCGGAGAGGGATACAGTTGACATTTCGAGTCTGTATGACCCTTCATCAAACTAAGAAATATAGAAATGAGGTGAAATATAAGCTGGTAGAGGGGGGTGGGACAGGTAGAGCTCGATAGGGGGGCAGTGATAGGTGGTCGCCAAGAAGAGACTGCCAAAGATGTCATAGACAAAGGGGCATTGACGGTGGTGATATTATCTAAGGAATGTGCTAATGCAGATATTAAGGGTAGAAAGCAGGACAAGCTAGCAGCAGATGGCCCTAGTGGGGGTGGGGTGGGGGGAAGGGGTCGAAATGGGCTAAAAGGTGGAGATAAAACAATAGATCGAAATAAATTTAAAAACAGGTGGGAAAAGAAAAATATATTTGTAAAAAAATTATAAATTATTGGAAAAGGGGGGATCAGAAAGTGGGTGGGGATGGAGGAGAGAGTTCATGATCTGAAATTGTTGAACTCAATATTAAGTCCAGAAGACTGTAAAGTGCCTAGTCGGAAGATGAGGTGCTGTTCCTCCAGTTTGCATTGAGCTTCACTGGAACATTGCAGCATGCCAAGGACAGACATGTGGGCATGAGAACAGGGTGGTGTGTTGAAATGGCAAGCGACAGGGAGGTCTGGGTCATGCTTGCGGACAGACTGAAGGTGTTCTGCAAAGCGGTCACCCAGTCTGCATTTGGTCTCTCCAATGTAGAGGAGAGTGCTTTGGGAGCAGCGAATGCAGCAGACTAAATTTAGGGAAGTGCAAGTGAAACACTGCTTTACTTGAAAGGAGTGTTTGGGCCCTTGGACGGTGAGGAGGGGGGAAGCAAAGGGGCAGGTGTTGCACCTTCTAAGGTTGCGTGGGAAGGTGCCGTGGGAGGGGGCTGAGGTGTAGGAGATGATGGAGGAGTGGAACCGGAGGGTACAATCTCTGCGGAAAGCTGCCAGTGTGGTGGGGGGGGGGGGGGGGGGGGGTGAAGGGAAGATGTGTTTTGTGGTGGCATCATGCTGGAGTTGGCGGAAATGGCAGAGGATGATCCTTTGAATGCAGAGGCTGGTGGGGTGATAAGTGAGGACAAGGGGGACCCTATCATGGTTCTGGGAGGGAGAGGAAGGTGTGAGGGCGGATGCACGGGAGATGGGCCGGACACGGTTGAGGGCCCTGTCAACCACCATGGGTGGAAAACCTCAGTTAAGGAAGAAGGAAGACATGTCAGAGGAACTGTTTTGGAAAGTGGCATCATCAGAACCGATGCGACGGAGGGAAAGGAACTGAGAGAATGGGATGGAGTCCTTACAGGAAGCGGGGTGTGAGGAGCTTTAGTTGAGGTAGCTGTGGGAGTCGGTAGGCTTGTAATGAATATTGATGGATAGTCTATCACCAGAAATTGTCAGGACAATAATTGTCAGACCCAATGTCTCCAGGTCTCCAGCTAAAAGAGCCCACCTGCCGTTTTACAGTTCTTACCCTTTGAGCTTTGGCTTCTTAAATCAACATGGGCCACACCTTGTGATTGTGAATTCCCTTAGGGTGTTTTTGTCAGATTCTCAGCCCAGGTTTTCCAATTATCGTACATTTAAAAAAAATCCAATTCCTAAACTAAAAGTTATATTTCTAAAACATGAATTATGAAACTAGATATTCACAACACCTTCCTCAGGAAGAATTGAAAATGTCTCACCCTCGTAATATCCTATTTAGAATATTACAACTTACAACCTGCTGTACATCTTAACAACAGCCATATCTTATCGAATGGCGGAGCAGGCTCGAGGGGCCAAGTGGCTGACTCCTGTTCCTGAATCCTATGTTTAACTATCTTATAACATGCAATACACATAATAATCCCTCCAATGTCCACTTCAAATTCACAAGTCTATCTTGATAACAGCACATTGCTGAATTCCATGTCCAGGAATCACATTCCACTGAAGATGTGAAATATTACAGCTTGCAGTGTTTTCTGAAAGTTTTCTTCTTACAATAATTATAGTCCAAAGTTCCTTCTGCAAAAGGAGAGCCCTCATTGCTGTTCATATGTGTATTTTCAATTTCAGTTTGAAAATCCGTTTGTTCAGAGTTCACCCTTTGAGCTTTATTTTCTTCCATGTCTGTAGTTTCTCCATTGTTTAAATCCAAAAGGAATATCCCAGTCAATTCCACATTTAAAGTGTCTTCTTCTTGTTCAGTTGGAGGTGGAACTTTTTCATTTTTCAGTTCATTTCCCAGACTCAAACATTTTGTATTCTCTTTTTGAGACAACAAGTTCAGAAAGGCTTCTTTTTGTGGCAACAGCTCGTTCCTTCATTGGTCAAAATCTTCTTTAGCCATTTTAAGAATGTTGTTCAAATGCTTTTAATGTTCAAGTAAAAAGGTTTGATATTCCTGTTTTGAGTATATGGGATCTTGGGCTTCAGAAACAGAGGTATTGAGAACAAAAGTGGGGAAGTTATGCCAATAGTTTATAAAGCTCTGGTGAGGCCACTATGAGAGTCCTGAGTCCGGTCCTGGTCACTACACTTTAAGAGGATGCGAGGGTCCTTGAGAGGGTGTAGAGGAGATTTACCAGAACGGTTCCAGGGATGAAGGATTTTTACAAGTTTAAGTTGGAGAAGCTGGGATTGTTCTTCTTGAAGTAAAGGAGGCTGAGGGGAGTTTTGATAGAGGTGAACAAGATTATTGCAGGTTTAGATAAGGATGGGTGGAGGCTCGTGTGGAGCATAGTGGTATTGTCACTGGACAATACCACTATTCCAGACACCCAGGGTTTGGGTCTGTGGACCTGGGTTTGAATCCCAACACAGCAGATGGTGAAAATTAAATCAAACAAAAATCTGGAATTAAAAGTCTGATGATGACAACATCTGGTTCACTAATGTCCCTTAGGAAAGGAAATCTGCTGTCCTTACCTGGCCTACGTGTGACTACAGACCCACAGCAATGTGGTTGACTCTTAAATGTCCTCTGAACAAGGGCAATTAGGGATGGGCAATAACTGCTGGCCAAGCCCTGTGCTGTAGACCCAATGGAACAGAGACAAATGTATTTACTTGAGACCTATCTGTAGTGGTAGAAAAAACACTATTTACTATCCAGGATAAAATAGACATTCTACATCAGCTTTTGTGAGTCAGTTCAGTGGAAACATGCACTCCCAGGCTAAAAGAGCATCAGCCCACTGGAAGCAAAGTCATGAGACCGGCCAGTCCAGCAGAAAGAAACACTCAGGCCCTCCCACTTCATCAATCGTCAGAATGAACATGGTTCTCTCCGGGATGTGACTGACGGCAGCAATAACAGCAGAATCCAACCCCTGTTATCATTTGTGAACTCGCTGATGTTTCTGAAGGTAGGTTGATCGACTGAATTTCTTCCCACACTCAGAGCAGGTGAACAGTCTCTCCCCAGTGTGAAGATGCTGGTGTCTCAGCAGGCTGGATGAATCAATGAATGCTTTCCCACACTCAGAGCAGGTGGGTGGCCACTCCCCGGTGTGAATCCGCTGGTGTGCCTTCAGGAAGGACGACCGACTGAATCCTTTCCCACACTCAGAGCAAGTGAATGGCCTCTCCCTGGTGTGAACTCGAAGGTGTATCCGCAGGCTTGATGAATCAATGAATGCCTTACCACACTCGGAGCAGCTGAACGGCCTCTCCCCAGTGTGAACTCGCTGGTGTATCCGCAGGTTGGAGGAGTGAGAGAATCCCTTTCCACAATCAGAGCAGGTGAACGGCTTCTCCCCAGTGTGAACGCGCTGGTGTGCCTGTAAGTGAGATAACCGACTAAATCCCTTCCCACAATCAGAACAGGTGAATGGCCTCTCCCCGGTATGAATTCGCTGGTGTGTCAGCAGGTCAGATGAAGTAGTGAATGCCTTTCCACACTCACAGCAGGTGAACGGCCTCTCCCTGGTGTGAATTCGCTGGTGTCTGAGCAGGTGGGATGAATGAGTGAACCCCTTCCCACACTCACAGCAGGTGAATGGTCTCTCTCCAGTGTGACTGCGTTGATGAATTTCCAGCTGAGATGGGGATCTGAATCCATTCCCACAGTCCCCACACTTCCATGGTTTTTCCATAGTGTGGGCCTCCTAGTCTCTCTTCAGGTTCGTTGATCAGCTGAGGCGTCCACATATAGCACATGTACGGTCTCTCCCAGCTGTAAATAGTGATGTTCTTACAGGCTGTTTAACTGGTTAAAGCTCTTACCACAGTCAGTGCACTGGAACACTCTCACTCGGGTGTGTGTCTTCGTCCTTTCTCAGTCACACTGATTTTAAAATCTTCTGAAGCGCACAGAACAGACAAAGTTTTCTCCTTCAAGATTCAAAGGCCGCTGATGTTCAGGTCGCACAATAATTGAGTGACTGCCAATTCTTCACTTGATGTTTGGTTCGATTTTCGTCTCTAAATCCTCCTCTTCTAATATCCTCTCAAAGGAGTTTATAAAAGTCAGCACTCTCAGTCCAGGATAGAAACTAGAATTACCTGTTCTTAATTTCTCTGGAACATTATTTCCTTTCTTACTCCCCAAGCGCTGTAAGTAGCTGCCCCCACACACACTCCCTCCATTAGCTGGAGTGTTTAGTACAGTTTTGGTCTCCTTACCTAAGGGAGAATATACTTGTCACAGGGGGAGTTCAGCAAGAGTTCACCAGACTAATGCCTGCGGGGTGGGATTTTCCTATGAGGAGAAATTGAGGAAACTCGGCCTCTATTTTTAGAGTGTGTGAAGCTAAAACAAATGTTGTGCTGTTTAAAATCAAACTACAGGACTTGGAAGAAAATGAGGGGGAAGACATATTGTAAACTCCCCTCCCCCACTCCCTCAGCTGGCAGCGCAGGCGCAGAAAGCGCTGCTGTCCGGAGCAGGCGCACTGCAGTTGCCGCCAGCAGTCGCTCGATCTCTTTTTGAACCAGCCAACCGCCGTAGACAGAGGGGGGGATGGGGAGTTCGCCGAGCGACTTCTCCCTCTGGCCGGAGCCGACAGCCGGTTACCTGGAAACCTTGTCTCGAGGAGGTGCAGGGGGAGGGGGCAAAACGGGTGGGGGCGGGGCTCCCGTGTCCGCGCGCCTGGCCTGCAGACTGGAACCCGAGGACGTCACCGTGGAACAGAGTGATTCCTATTGGCTGATTCGGTGAACGTTCCATTGTGGACGTCACAATGCGAAAGGTGAGACAATCAGCTTCAAACCAAAACTTGCTCCTCTGGGCAACATCTGTGAGGAAATCAATGTTTTTACTTCTATTTGTTTTTTAATTCTGGGGTTTAATTATGGACTTGCAGGAACTGAAGGGAGAAGAAGTGAATCCAGGGAGGGTGCAGACTCTGGAAAGGTTGGCTCATGTCTCTTTCTCTTAAAATCATTGCCATTCTTTGTTCCCTCAACCTGACACATTAATTTGTCTGGTTGAAAGGTTGCTCTCTTTCCTAATGTTAACAATTAAAGGGGTGATTTCCCCAGGAGATGGCTGACATTTAAGATGACAAGCTAGTAAGGTAGGACATTAAAGAGTGAGGTGATGCATTTTGGGAGGACTAACAAGGCAAGGGAATACACGAGAGCGGTAGGACCCTTGGAAGTACAGAGGGTCAGAGGGACCTTGGTGTGTATGTCCATCAATCTTTGATGGCAGCAGGACAGGTAGATAACGTGGTTAAGAAGGCATATGGGATACTTACCTTTATTCGACAAGGCACTGAATACAAGAGCAGAGAGGTTATGATGGAGTTGTAAAAAGTGTTAGGCCACATCTGGAGTACTGTGTGAAATTCTGGTCACCACACTGTAGGAAGGATGTGATTGCACTGGAGAGGGTGCAGAGGAAATTTTCCAGGGTGTTGCCTGGGCTGGATCATTTCAGCTATGAAGAGAGACTAGATAGGCTGGAACAAAAACAAAAAGTGCTGGAAAAACTCAGCAGATCTGACAGCATCTGTGGAGAAAAAGACAGAGTTAACGTTTTGAGTCCATATGACTCTTCTTCAGAGCTAAAGGGAAGTAGAAATATTGTGAAATATATACTGTTTAAAGGAGGTGTAACAGGTGGAGGCAAAGGAGAGATTGCGAAAGATGTCATAAACAAAAGGTCAAAGGGCTGTTAATAGTGGTGGTACTGGCTAAAGGAGGTGCTAATGGAGACATGAAGAGTGGAAAGCAGAATGTGATATTGGCAGGACCAGGGTAAGCACTCTTGAAAGTGACAGATGGCCCTAGTGGGGGTGGGGGTGGGGTGGGGTGGGATGGGGTAGGGGGAGGGGATGGTGGTGGGAAAAAAGATTGAAAAGGCTAAAAGCTGGGGATAAAACAATGAATAAAAATTGAAATAAATTTTAAAAATAATAATAATGAAAATAAGTTGGAAAAAGATAAATAAAAATTAAGAAATAAAAATGACAGTAAAAAAAAGGGATCAAAAAGGGGTAGGTAGGCTGGGGTTGTTTTCCTTAGAGCAGAGAAGGCTGAGGGGGGACCTGATTGAGGTGTGCAAAATTTTGAGGGGCACAGATAGTGTAGATAGGAAGTAACCTTTCCCCTTAGTGGAGGGGTCAGTAACCAGGGGACATAGATTTAAGCTAAGGAGCAGGAGGTTTGGAAGGGATTTGGGGAAAGATTTTTTCACCCAGAGGGTGGGGGGTTTTTGGAACTCACTGCCTGAGAGGGTGGTAGAGGCAGGAACCATCACAACATGTAAGAAGTATTTAGATGAACGCTTGAAATGCCATAGCACACAAGGCTATGGGCCAAGTGCTGGAAAATAGGATTAGAGTAGATAGAGGCTTGATGACTGGCACAGACACGATGGGCTGAAGGGCCTCTTTCCGTGCTGTAAAACTCTATGACTCTATTTTTGAATATAGATTGTGTTTGTCTAGTGTTAAGACAGTAAATGCTAGATTTTTATGGTTCTTTAATAAAGTACATTTATTATTTCTAGTTTTCCTATATAGTACTGTATTTATTTCCAGTCAATAAGGCACAGAAGTTGTCCATTCAGCAACATGAGTCCATGCTGACTCTCTGTAGAGCCCCATTCCACCTGTATATCAAGAGAGGAAAGAATAAGCCAAAGCAACTAGAATTGGCTGTTCTTAATTTTTGTCCTATACTGACAATGGTGACTTTTGTAAATTCTTTTTACACTATTTTAGGAGAGGATTTGCAGACAGAAATCCCAAAACATCACATCGTAACCTCACAAAGTCACTTGATTAATTGGGACGTGTAAAACACTGGCCTTTGAATCTGGAAGGAGAAATGTTTGTCTGTTCTGTCTGCTTCAAAAGGTTTTACACATCAGTGTGACTGGAAAAGCACCGAGACACACACGCCTGACTGAATGTGTTCCAGTGTACTAACTGTGGAAAGAGACTTAACCAGTTATACAATCTGAACAAACATCGCACCATTCACAGCAGTGAGAGACTGTTGTCTGTCACATTATCTGTGTGGGGACGAGACTTCAACTCATCGTTGAATCTGGAGAGACACACGGCGACGCACCATGGAGAAACCATGGAAATGTGGAGACTGTGGGAAGGGATGCAAAGCTCCATCAGAGCTGGAGATTCATCTACGCAGTCACACTGGGGAGAGGCCATTCACCTGCTCTGAATGTGGGAAGGGATTCACTCAGTCATCCACCCTGCAGAAGCACCAGCGAGTTCACACTGGGGAGAGGCCGTTCACCTGCTCTGAGTGTGGGAAGCGATTCACTCAGTCATCCAGCCTGATGGCACACCACATCACTCACACCGATGAGAGACCCTTTAAATGCTCTGACTGTTTGAGTAGCTTCAAAAGTGCGGCAGATCTGAGGGTCCACCAACGCATTCACACTGAGGAGAGACCATTCAGCTGCTCTCACTGCACAAAGAGGTTTACAACGTCATCCAACCTTTGGACTCACCAACGCGTTCACACCGGGGAGAGGCCGTTCATCTGCTCTGAGTGTGGGAAGGGATTCACTCAGTCTTCCAACTTGCGGGCACACCAGCGAGTTCACACCAGGGAGAAACCATTTGCCTGCCCTGAGTGTGGGAAGGAATTTATTCAGTCCTCCAACCTGCGGGCACACCAGCGAATTCACACTGGGGAAAGGCCGTTCACTTGCTCCGTGTGTGGGAAGGGATTCACTCATTCATCACACTTACCGAGACACCAGCGAGTTCACAAGTGAATGCAGGGGTTGGATTCTGCTGTTATTGCTGCTGTTAATCCAGGACTGATCCATGTTCATTCTGACAATTGGTGAAGTGGGAGGGTTGGAGGGTTTCTTTCTACTGGACTGGCCGGTCTCACAACTTTGCTTCCAGTGAGCTGATGCTCTTTGAGCCTGGGAGTGCACATTTCCACTGAAATGATCCACAAAAGCTGTTGAAGTATATTTATTTTATCCTGAATAGTAAATAGTGTATTTCCTGCCACTACAGGTAGATTTAAAATAAATACATTTGTCTCTATTCCATTAGTCTACAGCACAGGGGCCAGGCCAGTCGGATCAGTTGGTCTTTGTCAGTATTTATGCTTCACATGAGCCTCCACTCACCCTCTTCATCTCCCCTCATCAGCATATCCTTCTATTCCTTTCTCCCTAATGTATGTATCAAGCTTCACCTTAAAAGAATTCATACTATTCACCTCAACCACTCACTGTGGTAGTGAGTCCCACATTCTCACCACTCGTTGGATGAAGATGCTTCTCATGAAATCCCTATTGAATTATTGAACCCCTTTATAATCTTAAAGACTTCCACCAGGTCACCCTTCAGTCTTCTCTTTTCTAGAGAATAGCGCCCCAGCCTTTCCTGAGGGTTAAATACTCTCAGTTCAGGTGTTATTCTTGTGAATCTTTGTTTCCCCTCCTCCAGTGCCTTATTTCCTTTCTCTAAATGGAGATCACAAATGTTGACCATCCTCCCAGTGTAGTCTAACCATGGTTCTGAACTAGTTGAACATAAACTCCGTGTTTTTCATTCTATCCCTCTAGAATGCCCTACACATGGGCCCCACATTCAAGGAAATTTGCGAAGTTCTAGGGAGTCTGGAGCGAGGATTTACGATATTGCCACCAGGGATGAGGGACTTCAGTTAGTTGGAAAGACTGGAGCAGCTGAAATCTCTCTCATTAGATCATTGAGTCATTAGTGTAGGGAATGGGGCCATTCGACCCTTTGAGTCCATGCTGACTGTCTGTAGAGAAAACCTGTCAGTCCCATTGCCCAGTCCTATCCCTGTAGTGCTCCATTTCCCTGAAGTGCCCATCCAATTTCCTTCAGAAATCATGCCATCATCTCTGCTTCTAGCACACTCATCGGAAGTGGGTTCTCGGTCATTGCCACTCACTTTAAATGCACACAAGGCTCACAGAGCACAGAAGGAGGCCATTTGGCCCATCGTGTTCATGTCAGATATTTGAGAAACTACCCAGTTAATCCCAGAATCCTGCAATTTTATTTTCCTTTCAAGAATCTGCCCAATTCTGTTTTGACAGATAGAGTCCAATCTGCTCTCTGCACCATTTTCAGGCAGTGCGTTCCACATCACAAAACTCGCTGTGTTTCAACACAAATAATTCAGGATGCAGCATGTTTGGATTTTCACAAGAGTGTTTGAAATGTTGTCAAAGACAAGGTTATTGCACAAAATTAAGACTCAATCCATGTTATTTTGATGTGCAGACAAAACGTAATATATCCAAATTTGTGGACAATTGGAAAAAATTGCATTTCTTTGCACCTTGCACCACCACATGACCTCCTACAGCTTTTTACAGCCAATGAAGTACTTCTGAAGTCTAGTCACTGTTGTAATGCATGAAACTGTAGGTAGGCCTGGGTAGCTAAATTTAGTTCTAAAAATCAATCACTTTCACACTGTATTCACTGTTATAGGCAACAAGGTTAAGGAAGCCATTTTAAACTCTAACGTGGCTGGATCTTTATTTTTTTATCATAAAAACTGCATCAACATAAATGTTTCCAGAACCTGCAGGCCCAATGCAAATTGTTTAAACAAAGAAACTATTTTCTAATTTTGATAAGTTATAGGACATCATATTCTACCAAAGTTCAGTTCAAGAAGGCTCATTGTTCAATCCAATCAAGATTAATAAGAAACTATTGTCTTCTGCAAACTGTCTTTTTGAACCACTCATTCTTGTGTCAACCAAATCTATGAATTAAATATTACTGTATTAATTAGCTACCAGTCAGTAACAGCTGATTGAATAAGTAGTGAGCCTTAATTGAATTATAATTAATAAATCAATTCTGAATCAGTAGTTATAGTAAAAGACTGAGTTTTATTTGCTGTAAAAATATAATACTTTAATTGCTGTGTATGTAAAGAATGTGCAATGAAGATAAATGTACTGGCAAGAGAGACCTTCAAATTCTGATTAGCCTCAACATTTGGAACTGTATAAGGGATCACATAGAATCAGATAAAGGGATCATATGAAACAGTTCTATTGTATTCCTGTCTAAGATAATGAGAGAAGGTGGTGTAAGTAATTTGGGATCCAATTAAATTAACCAATTGTCATGTTACAACAAGCCCCACTCTGACACGGGGTAATTGTCACATTGGACATAAAAGTAGAGGTTCTGAAGGTCTTCCTTGTTAGCCAAGTATGAAGATTCCCCAGGCTGAGTTCCAAGAAAATTACTGTCAAAGAAGGAGCCAGACTCCCGAGGCTGAATTCTATAAGAATTGCTGTCAAAGAAGGAGCCAGAGAGGGTTATACTTTTATGGACTGATCACCACATGAGGTTGTAAAGTCATTATTTTAAAGTTGTGAAGTAAACCTTTCTCTTTTAATAAACCTTTTTTTAAACTTACAATCCAGAGAATTCTGCCTTTGCCTTAATTGTCGAAATTCTTGTCTGAACCAAAGTGAATTCATTAATTGGCAAGTTGGGGGTGGCTGAAATCGATTAAGTTACAGATCATAAGATGAGGTAACACAAAACTTGAATTTAAAAACTTGCATTTGTAAGGGCCGTTCACAACCACAATACATCCCAAAGTGCTTTACAGCCAATGAAGTACTTTTTGAAGTGTAGTCACTGTTGTAATTTAGGAAACACAGCAGTCCCTGCTCTTCTCTGAAATTGTAGCCAGGGGAACGTCCAAGTCCACCCAAAGGGGCAGACGGGGCCCTTGGGTTGGCTTCTCATCCAGAAGAGAGCAGTTCCAACGGTCCAGCACTCCCTCAAGCTTCAACTTGCACAAGTTTTCAATTCCCATTTGACCTTTCTTTCTGTCTCTATTGCTCATGTCAATGACAGCCAGGCGACGGAGCTGAGGGCTGAATTTAGCCGAGAATAACGGGGCCTACGTCCCAGTTAAGAAATTGCAATGGGTGTCGACTAATAGACGGGAAGATGCTGATTGGCTGACTGGGAAATGGGCTTCTAGCCAATTGGGGAAGAAGTGGGGGGTGACCGGGGCTGCTGGTGATGGGACCCCTCAGGGTTCAGTGGCCCTGTGTCCAAAGCGGGGAGTCACAGGAACAGCGTACAGAGGAGCTAAAGAGAAACCATTTGGGTTCAGAACATTGTGCAAATCCTTTTACCTCTGGTTGTCTTTGATCCTCAAGTAATTTACGTTTTAAAAAAAAGTTCTGTTTCATTAATGAACTTTTATCAATAAAAATATTTGATTTTTCTGGACCTTTCATGATTAGCTTCATGCACTTTAGGGAAAGTGGGTGAGAGGGGTTGGCAGGCTCTTTAACAGCAAGTGAGTCCCTCCAAGGTAATTGGCAAAGGAGCCAGAGAGGGGGAATGTGATTTTATTTTTGACACAGCGATGTTAGAAAATGGGGTTCAGGGAGTTAATTAACTCTTTGTCCCCCTTTCCCAAACTCTTAAATGATTCACAGTGATAACATTGATTGGCGACAATGATTAGATTTTAGTCAGTATAAATGAGACCTGACAATTGCTCATGTCTGAGCAGTAGTATCAAAGTGCAGCAGCATTACCATTACACTCTGGGTAGAAGCACCATCTCCACGTAAATGCTCCCTGGTCTGTCCCAGATGCCATGGCACCAGTCAATGTAATATGTAAAACTTCTAAAAAATCTCTAAGATAAAAGCAAGATACTGCGGATGCTGGATATCTGAAACAAAAATTGCTGGAAAAATTCAGCAGGTCTGACAGCATCTGTGGCGAGGAAGGCAGAGTTAATGTTTCGAGTCCGTATGACTCCTCATCAGAACTAAAGAGAAATAAAAATGTGGTGAAATATAAGCAGTTTAAGGGTGAGGGGGGTTGTGACGGGTGGTGTTGGGACAGGTAGAGCTGGATAGAGGGCCAGTGATAGGTGGAGGCAAAGGAGAGATTGCCAAAGATGTCATAAACAAAAGATCAAAGGGGTGTTGACGGTGGTGATATTAGGTAAAGGATGTGCTAATGGTGACATTAAGGTGACAATGGTGACAACATTGTTTTAGCCCCACCTTTTAGCCTATTTCGATTCCCTCCTAAGGGCTCCTTCACCTTAAGCTCCCTTATCAAATCTGCCTCATTACACATCACTAAATCTAGAATTGCCTGTTCCCTAGTGGTAAGATTTTAGAGTCCATTATTAAGGATGTGATTTCAGAATACTTGGAAGTGCATGGTAAATTAGGGCAAAGTGAGCATGGTTTCATCAAGGGGAGGTCATGCCTGACAAATCAGTTAGAATTCTTTGAGGAGGTAACGAGTAGGTTAGACAAACGAGAGCCAATGGATGTTATCTACTTGGACTTCCAGAAGGCCTTTGACAAAGTGCCGCACAGGAGGCTGCTCAGTAAGATAAGAGCCCATGGTGTTAGAGGCAAGGTACTAGCATGGATAGAAGATTGGCTGTCTGGCAGGAGGCAGAGAGTGGGGATAAGGGGGTCCTTCTCAGGATGGCAGCCGGTGACTAGTGGAGTTCCGCAGGGGGCAGTGTTGGGACCACAACTTTTCACTTTATACGTTAATGATCTAGATGAAGGAACTGAGGGCATCCTGACTAAGTTTGCAGATGATACAAAGATAGGTGGAGGGACAGGTAGTATTGAGGAGGCAGGGAGGCTGCAGAAGGATTTGGACAGGTTAGGAGAATGGGAAAAGAAGTGGCAGATGGAATACAACGTGGGGAAGTGTGAGGTCATGCACTTTGGTAGGAAGAATAGAGGCATAGACTATTTTCTAAATGGGGAGAGAATTCAGAAATCTGGAGTGCAAAGGGACTTGGGAGTCCTAGTCCAGGATTCTCTTAAGGTTAACTTGCAGGTTGACGCGGTAGTTAGGAAGGCAAATGCAACGTTGGCATTTATTTCGAGAGGACTAGAATATAAAAGCAGGGATGTGCTGCTGAGGCTTTATAAGGCTCTTGTCAGACCACATTTAGAATATTGTGAGCAATTTTGGGCCCTGTATCTCAGGAAGGATGTGCTAGCCTTGGAGAGGGTCCAGAGGAGGTTCAAGAGAATGATCCCAGGAATGAAAGGCTTAACATATGAGGAACGTTTGAGGACTCTGGGTCTATACTCGATGGTGTTTAGAAGGATGAGGGGGGAGATCTGATTGAAACTTACAGAATACTGATAGAGTGGACGTGCAGAAGATGTTCCCATTAGTAGGAGAGACTAGGACCCGAGGGCACAGCCTCAGAGTAAAGGGAAGACCTTTTAGAACAGAGATGAGGAGAAACTTCTTTAGCCAGAGAGTGGTGAATCTATGGAATTCATTGCCACAGAAGGCTGTGGAGGCCAAGTCATTGAGTGTATTTAAGAGCGAGATAGATAGGTTCTTGATTGGTAAGGGGATCAAAGGTTACGTGGAGAAGGCGGGAGAATGGGGTTGAGAAACTTATCAGCCATGATTGAATGGCGGAGCAGACTCGATGGGCCGAATGGCCTAATTTCTGCTCCTATGTCTTATGATCTTATGGTATCCCCCCACCGCACCCCCACTAGGGCTATCTGTACCTTGCTCATCCTGCTTTCTACCCTTAATGTCACCATTAGCACATCCTTTAGCTAATGTCAACACTGTCAACACCCCTTTGACCTTTTGTTTATGACATCTTTGGCAATCTCTCCTTTGCCTCCACCTATCACTGGCCCTCTATCCAGCTCCACCTGTCCAACCCCCCTTAAACAGCTTATATTTCACCACATTTCTATTTCTCTTTAGTTCTGATGAAGAGTATTACAGACTCAAAATGTTAACTCTGTCTTCCTTGCCACAGATAGTGTCAAACCTGCTGAGTTTTTCCAGCAATTTTTGTTCTTGTCTCTAAAAATCTCTGTTCTTGTAGAATTCCTTCTTATACTTTGTTACATCGCAAAGTCTATGCAGATTGACTTAACCCAATCATTGCCGAGCCATCATTTGAATGGACCGATTACAAAACCCGTCATTGAATCATCTACACCCGTCCAGCCATGTCAAACTCTCAAACAATTGGCTTCCCTACGGTCCATCCCCAGGACAGGGAGTCAGCGTTCCCAGGCCAACCAGTGAAAACATGGTGGCCTTAACACTCAGTCCTCTGGGAGCTGTTTATCTCCCTGCATATAGCAAGTCATCTGTTCTCAGCTATGCTATATTTACTGCTGAACTTTGGCCCCTTTTAAACCTTTTGGATCAATAAAACATTCGGTCAATGAAGACCCAAAGCACAATTTCCCATCCTGTCACTTGTCAACCATCTTTACCCAAAGCGTAATCACAACAGGAGTAGAAGCAGGAGAAATGTAACAATCAAATTAAAAATAAATGCATAACTAGTCATAGAATTTAATTTAACGTTTGCTAATTAGCAAGAAATGCCAAATTAGGGGTACCCCAGCATTCTTACAGTCCACACCTTGAGGGGAAGAGAACTCTCTCTCCGACTCCTCACTCAATTTCACTCTGTTATTTTCCAGTTCTGTTCTGGCCCCCGCTGGGGTAACATCGACCTGATCTTTACTCCTCCTGAAGGAGCATCATGAGTTCTAAGTTACAAGTACATAAGGACATATGCTTTGAGCAACAAGTCAAGCATAGATGTACAAGTTTCTCCAGCTCTCTCTTTATCCCTATCCAACTTGTGGCTAGTTCTTACTGAGTATTATTTCTGCTAAGCCTCTAATTGTTCAGTCCAAGTTCTTATCCCTTTTTAATTTAATGTTACTCACTTATTGACCATGACCAGTGTATTTAATTCTGTCCTGGTTGTTTTAAAGTCAGTTTCACTATGGAGTATGTGTCAAATCCTTGATGATGTCAAAATGTTGTCTCATTCCCCTGGTCACAATCACCATTTAATGTCATTCTGGGTGTCAGGTAGCTGTGCATGGTTGGGACCAGTTCTTCAGCGCACGTTCACCATGCATTTCCCGCTGTTAGTTGTCTCACACGTAACAAATCACAGCTGTACACTCACACTGCTATCCCAAAATCATGACATATTATTGACTTTCAGGTGACCTCATGAAAAGATCAAAGTGGGTAACAGTCTCGAGATCTTCTATTATCTCCCCCAGTATGGTCCTGATATTTCAGGTAGTGGCCAGGCTTTCAAATGCGGTTTTCTATTTTTAAAAATGTTCACAGGCAAAGGATACAAATATCTCACTTATTTTGTCTCTACACTTCCCTGAATTCATGGCAATGTATATGGGCACCAGATTGATATATTCCATTGAACTGCACCCTTGATGAGTTATTCCAGTTCCTTCACTGTCCAGTACAATATTTTCATAATACTTTTGAAACAGAAAACAAACAGTCCCATTTGATTTCAGCTATTAACATATTTTGTTTGTCCTTTTTTTTAGATGTCAGGCCTGGGTTGTTCTTCTTGGAGCAAGGGAGTTTGAGGGAAGATTTGATAGAGGTGTACAGGAATATGACAGGTTTAGATAAGGTGGAGAAAGAAAAGCTGTTCCCATTAGCTGATGTACAGGGATGAAGGGACACACATTTAAGGTTTTGGGCAGGAGATGTGAGGAAGAACATTTTTACACAGCAAGTGGTATTGATCTGGAACTCACTGCCTACGAGGGTGTTGGAAGTGGAAATGATGAATGATTTCAAAAGGAAATTGGATGAACATTCGAGGGAAATAAACCTGCAGGGCTACGGGGTAGAACAGCGCAATGGGACTGGCTGGTTTGCTCAACAGAGAGCTGGCATGGACTCGACGGGCTGAACGGCCTCCTTCTATGCCTAAATGACTCTATGATCTGAAGAGAACAATTTCAGCTGCTCCAGTCTCTCCAGCTAATTGAAGTCCCTCATCCTTGGTGCCGTTCTCGAAAATCTCCTCGACACCCTCTCCGAGAACATCACATCTTTCCTAAAGTGTGGGGCCCATATATAGGGTTCCTTTTTAGAGGGATACAGTTAGACTTAGCATCATTATGGAAAAGGACAAAGATGGAACAGCAGTAAAAGTACTAAATTGGGGGAAGACAAATTTTACAAAGCTCAGAGGTGAGCTGGCGAGAGTGGACAGGATACAGCTAGCAGAAGGAAGAACTGTGTCAAATCAGTGGGAGGCATTCAAAGGTGAGATTCTACGGGCACAGTGTAGACATGTCCCCACAAAGAAAAAGGGTGGTACTGCCAAATATAGAGCCCCCTGATTATCCAGAAGCATACAGGCCAAGATAAAGCAGAAAAAGAAAGCTTCTGACAGTCACAAAAGAGTTAATACTGTAGAAAGCCTAGAGGAGTATAAAAAATACAGGAGTGAAGTAAAAATGGAAATTAGGATAGCAGAGAGGGGATAAGAAAAAATGTCGACAGGTAAAATCAAAGAAAATCCCAAGATGTTTTACCAGTACATTAAGAGCAAGAGAATAACTAAGGAAAAGGTAGGGCCTATCAGAGATGTACATGGTAACTTGTGAGTTGATGTAGAAGATGTGGGCAGGGTTCTCAATGAGTATTTTGTCTCTGTCTTCACTAAGGAGAGGGATGATGCAGACATTGTAGTTAAAGGGGAAGAGTGAAATATTGGATGCAATAAGCATAGTGAGAGAGGACGTAATGGAGGGACTGACATCCTTGAAGGTGGATAAATCACTAGGGCAGATGGACTGTATCCCAATCTGTTGAAAGAAGCCAGGGAAGAAATAACAGATGCTCTGAGTACCATTTTCCAATCCTCACTAGATACCGGTGAAGTCCCAGAGGATTGGAGGTCTGTGAACGTTGTACCATTAGTTGAAAAGGATGCGAGGGATAGGCCAGAAAATTATAGGCAAGTCAGTATGACTTCAGTGATGGGAAAATTATTGAAAACAATTCTGAGGAGCAGAATAAACTATCATTTGCAAAGACACGGATAGATCAGGGATAGTCAGCCTGGTTTTGTTAGGGGAAGATCCTGTGTTACTAACTTAATAGAATTTTTTGAGGAAGTAACAAGGAAGATTTATGAGGATAGTGCAGTGGATGTTGTCTACCAGGATTTCAGTAAGGGATTTGACAAGGTCCCACATAGCAGACTTGTCAGGAAAGTGACAGGTTGGGTCCAAAATTGGTTCAGCAACAGGAAACTAAAGGTAATGGTCAATGAATGTTTTTGCGAATGGAAAACGGTTTCCAGTGATGTTCCACAGGGCTCAGTATTGGGGCCCTTGCTGTAAATATTAATGATTTAGACTTAAATGTGGGAGGCATGATTGGGAAATTTGTAGATGACACAAAAATTGGCCATGTAGTTGATAGTTGAAGAGGATAGCTGTCGACTCCAGAATTATATCAATGGTTTGGTTGAATGGGTGGAAAAGTGGCAAATGGAATTCAATCCTGAAAAGCGTGAAGTAATGCATTTGGGGAGGGCAAAAAAAACAAGGGAATGTTCAATAATCGGGAAGCTATTGAGAGGGATTGAGGAAGTGAGAGACCCTGGAGTGCATGTCCACAGTGCCTTGAAGGTGGCAAGACAGGTGGACAAGATGGTCAAGAAAGCATATGGAATGCTTTCATTTATTGGGCGAAATATTGAATACAAAAGCAGGGATGTAATGATGTATAAAATTGTAGTTTGTAATTCACTGCCTAAGTTTGTGGTTGAGGCTGAAACACTCAACTCACTTAAAAGCTACCTGGACCTGCATCTGAAGTGCTGTAACCTGCAAGGCTACGGACCAGGTGCTAGAAAGTTTGGGTTAAAATGAGCGGCTAGTTTCTTATTTCTCTTTTTTGGCTGGTGCAGACACGATGGGATGAATGGCCTCTTTCTGCACCGTAACTTTTCTATGGTTCTATGGATAGAATTGAGAAGCAGGAAGGTTATCTTCCACTGGTTTGGAACCATGGTTAGACGACACTGGGAGGACAGTCAATATTTGTGATCTCCATTTAGAGAAAGGAGACAGACACACCGGAGAAGGTGGCAAAAATATTCAGAAGGATCAGACCAGAACTGAGAGCGTTTAACCCTCAGGAAAGGCTGGGCTGCCTTCCTCTAGAAAAGAGAAGACTGAAGGGTGACCTGATGGAAGTCTTTAAGATTATAAAGAGGCTCAATAATCCAATAGGCATTTCATGAGAAACCTCTCTACCCAGCAAGTGGTGAGAATGTGAAGCTTGCGACCACAGCGAGTGGTTGAGGTGAATAGCATGAATATATTTAAGAGGAAGCTAGATACACACATTAGGGAGAAAGGAATAGAAGGATATGCTGATGGGGGGAGTGGAGGCTCATCTGGAACATAAATACTGACATAGACCGATTGAGCTGACTGGCCTGGTCCCTGTGCTGTAGACTCAATGGAACAGAGACAAATGTATTTATTTTAGATATACCTGTAGTGGTGGGCAAAACACTATTTACTACCCAGGATAAAATAAATATACTTCACCAGCTTTTGTGGATCATTTCGGTGGAAACGTGCACTCACAGGCTGAAAGAGCATCAGCCCACTGGAAGCAAAGCTGTGAGGCCTGTCCAGCAGAAAGAAACCTCTGACCCTCCCACTTCACCAACCGTCAGAGTGAACATGGTTCAGTCCTGGATGTGATTAACAGCAGCAATAACAGCAGAATCCAACCCCTGTAATCACTTGTGAACTCACTGGTGTCTCAGCAGGTGAGATGAATCACTGAATCCCTTCCCACACTCAGAGCAAATGAATGGCCTCTCCCCAGTGTGAACCCGCTGGTGTCTCAGCAGGCTGGATAACTGAGTGAATCTTTTCCCACACTCAAAACAGGCGAATGGTCTCTCTTCAGTGTGAACACGCCGGTGTCTCTGCAGGTTGGATGAAGTAGTGAATTTTTTCCCACACTCAGAGCAGGTGAATGGCCTCTCCCCATTGTGAATGCGTTGATGTGTCAGCAGGCTGAATGAATGAGTGAATCTCTTCCCACATACGGAGCATGTGAATGATCTCTCACTGGTGTGAAGGCACAGGTGTGTCTTAAGGCTGGATAACTGATTGAATCCCTTGCCACACTCAGAGCAGGTGAACGGCCTCTCCCCAGTGTGAACTCGCTGGTGTACGAGCAGGGTGGATGAATCAATATATCCCTTCCCACGCTCGGAGCAGGTGAATGGCCTCTCCCCAGTGTGAACTCGCTGGAGTAACAGCAGGGCGGATGAATCAATGAATCCTTTCCCACAATCAGAGCAGGTAAATGACCTCTCCCCAGCGTGAACTCTCTGGTGTGTCACCAGATTGGATGACTGACTGAATCCCTTCCCACAGTCAGAGCAGGTGAATGGTCTCTCCCCAGCATGAACTCTCTGGTGTGTCTGCGGATGGGATGACTGACTGAACCCCTTCCCACACTCAGAGCAGGTGAAAGGCCTCTCCCCTGTGTGAACGCGTCGATGAGTTTCCAGCCCAGATGGGAACTGGAATGCCTTCCCACAGACACCACATTTCCATGGTTTCCCCATGGTGAGGGTGTCCTTGTGACTCTCTAGATTCAATGATCAGTTGAAGCCTTGCCCACAAAAAGAACATCTGTACGGTTCTCCCCACTGTGAATGATGCAATGTTTTTTCAGGATGTGTGACTGGTTAAAGCTCTTTCCACAGTCAGTTCACTGGAACACTCTCACTCAAGTGTGTGTGTGTGTCTTGGTACCTTTCTAGTTGCACTGATGTTCAAAACCTTTTGAAGGAGACAGACTAGACAAATGTTTCTCCATCTAGATTTAAAGGCTGATGGTATTCACGTCCCAATCAATCGAGTGACTCTGTCAGGCCTTGACGCTTTGTTTGGTATCTGTCTCCAAATCCTCCCCTTCTAATATTCTGTAAATGGAGTTTACAAAAGTCATCACTTTCAGTACAGGGTAGAAATTCAGAAAAGAAAAATCTAGTTTCTGTGGAACATTCTTTCCTCTCTCATTCCCCAAAACCTGTAAATATCTGACCCCAACAATCTCTCTCCATTCTCACTCCTCTGTAAATAATATACATCCATCTAGTTCTCATGAAGGTGTCATTCCAGGCTGATCAGCAGATTGACGCTCACCACTTCCTGTCCTGTACACAAGAGACCTGAAAATCTTCATGCAGGCTGCTAGCCTATATATGTATTTGTGTATATTGGTCAAAAAATTTGTGTGATATAAAGTTCTGTATTACTTAGGTAAGATATGGTGGGATGTGAGGAAGAACTTTATTTAGACAGCGAGTGGTCATGACCTGGGACTCGCTGCCTATGAGGGTGATGGAAACAGTGATGATTAACGATTTCCAAATGAAACTGGATGAACACTTGAAGGAAATAAACTTGCAAGGGAACAGGATATAGAGGGGGAATGGGACAGACTGGATTGCCCTACAGAGATTCAGCATGGACTCGAGCTGCCGACTGGAATCCCGCTGTGCCATAAGGACTCTATGGCTGGAAATAAATAATGTAGCTATCGTACTATTTTACAAAACTAGAAATAATAATAAATTACAGAACTATAAACAATATATCTACTATGTATCATATAACAACACTGACATATTGCTCTCGTTACAATCCCCTTAAAATAAGCAATTTCCCAGACAACCCCAACAGAATAAACCGAAGGACAAGGCTTCACTTTTTAAAAAAATTTACCGTAATTCTCAAACTAAAAGGCAAATAGTATTTGAATAGACAGGATAAATTTGACTTAAAATAGCTCATATAATTCAAACAGGTTCAACAAAATCAAAGCATTTCACTCCTCAGCATTTATGGCACTAATTCCAGTTACAGAGTCCCACATATCTCTGTATTTCCCAGGGGGAAGAAAGAAAGTGTTTTACCCACAGATGTTGGACAGAGGAGGAAGTTTTACTGTGTTTATAGACTCATAGACGTCTACAGCACAGAAGAAGGCCATTCAGCCCATCATGTCCGCGCCGGTCAACAAAGATCTGGCTACACTAATCGCATTTTCCAGCACTTGGTCCATAGCCCTGGAGGCCATGGCAATGCAAGTGAATATCTAAATACCTCTTAAATGTTACCAGAGTTTCTGACTCAACCACCCTTTCAGGCAGTGAGTTCCAGACCCTCACTAGACTCTGGGTGAAAAAATTTCTCAACTCTGTTCTTAGCCTTCTACCTCTTGCCTTATTGACCCCTCTGCTGATGGAAAAAGTATCTTCATATCCACCCTATCTATGCCCCTCATAATCTTATGCACCTCTTTCAGGCCCCCTCTCAACCTTCGCTGCTTCAAGGAAAACAACCCCAGCCTATCCAATCTCTCCTCACAGCTCAGACCCTCCAGCCTAGGCAGCATCCTGGTAAATCTCCCTCTGCACCCTCTCCAGTGCAATCACATCCTTCCTATAATGTGGTGACCAGAACTGCACACAGTACTCTCGCTGTAGCCTAACCAGCGTTTTATACGGTTCCAGCATAACCTCCCTGTTCTTGTATTCGATGCCTCGGCTAATAAAGGCAAGTATCCCATATGCCTTCTTAACCACCTTATCTACCTGCCCTGCTACCCTCAGGGATCTGTGGATATGCGCACCAAGGTCACTCTGATCTTCAGTACTTTCCATGGTCCTGCCATTCACAGTGTCATCCTCGCCTTGTTAGCCCTCCCCAAGTGCATTAACTCACACTTTTCCGGGTTGAATTCCATTTGCCATTGCTCTGCCCACCTGACCTATCCTCGTTTGTGAAGCTAAGAACAAATCCGGTGCTGTTTAAAGTCAAACTACATGACGTGGAAGAAAATAAAGGAGCACAGATTATAAACTCCCCTCCTCCACTCCCTCAGCTGACAGTCCAGCGCGCAGGCGCAGAAAGAGGTGCTGACCTGACCTTCGCTGTCCGGAGCAGGCGCAGTGCAGTTGCCGCCATCGGTCGCGCTCGATCTCTTTTCGGACCAGCCAGCCGCCGTAGACAGTGTGGGGGAAGAGGAGTTCGCCGAGCGGCGTCTCGTTCTGGCTGGAGCCGTCAGCCGGTTACCTGGAAACCTTGGCTCGAGGAGTCGGGGAACAATGGGTGGGGGTGGGGCTCCCGTGTCCGCGCGCCTGGCCTGCAGACTGGAACCCGAGGACGTCACCGCGGAGCAGAGTGATTCCTATTGGCTGATTCAGGCAGAATTCCATTGTGGACGTCACACCCCTTCCTACTGTATCCCTCATTAAGAAATACAGTGCTATATGTCACACATTTTTAGTCCACTTATATGTACATACCAGCAGCCTCCATAAACATTTTCGGTCTCTGGTTCCAGGACATGCAGCACTGACCATGGTCTGTCGATCAGCATGAATCGCTCCTTCAGGACAATTGGGAGGTTCAAAGTTATGTGCGGCAAAGTAAGAATGGGGAGGAGGTGTCTGGGATGACTTTTGGATGAAAGAAGAATGAACGTTCCATAGAAACTAGAATTGTCTGTTCTGAATTTCTATCCTGTACTGACAGTGATGATTTTTGTAAACTCCTTTTACAGGATATTAGGAAGGAGAGGGTTTGTAGACAGAAATCTCAAACCAAATGTTTCCTCAAGATCTGACAGTCACTCGATTTATCAGGACCTGAATATCATCAGCCTTTGAACCTAGAGGGTAAAATGTTTGCCTGTTATGTCTGCTTCAAAAGGTTTTAAACATCAGTGTGACTGGAAAAGCACCGAGACACACAAATACCTGAGTGAGGGTGTTCTAATGCACAGATTTTAACCAGTTCAACCCGTTTAAACAGCCTGAAAAAAACATCACGTCATTCACAGTGGGGAGGGACTGTACATGTGTTCTGTGTGAGGGCGAGGCTTCAACTGATTGTCCAACCTGGAGAGACACAAGGACACCGGCACCATGGAGAAACCGTGGAAATGCGGGGAATGTGGGAAAGATTTCAGATGCCCATCTAAACTGGAGATTCATCGACGCAGTCACACTGGGGAGAGACCGTTCACCTGCTGTGAGTGTGGGAAGGGATTCAGTCATTCATCTGCGCTGCTGACACACCAGCGAGTTCACACTGGGGAGAGGCCATTCACCTGCGCTGAATGTGGGAAGGGATTCAGTGATTCTTCCACCCTGCAGAAACACCAGCGAGTGCACACTGGGGAGAGGCCATTCACCTATTATGAGTGTGGGAAGGGATTCAGAGATTCATCCACCCTGCTGACACATCAGCGAGTTCACACTGGGGAGAGACCGTTCATTTGCTCCCTGTGTGGGAAGGCATTCACTCGGATATCTAACCTTCTGAGACACCGACGAATTCATAAATGACTGCATGGGTTAGATTCTTCTGTCATTGCTGCTGTTAATTATATCCAGCACAGAACCATGTTCATTCCATGTGGGATCATCCAGCAGGAGCCAGCACAAGCCAGCTGACTGAGGGGGTGGTGGGGGCTGGTGCAAGAACTTCTTGTGGACTGAGGCTGCTTCCCTTCAGAGGCCACTGAGTACATTGTGGGATCATCTTTCTGGTCTAAGAATCCACTCCTTTCCCCCTGTATAATGCTGGCTGAGAATAGACATCGGGGCTCAATGTACTGACAGTACCTCTGCCACTGAAGATGGGTGGAGGTAATGTTCTCATCCCTGTTATTCTGTTTGTCTGTAAGCAATTTATCTCACAAACTAATGGCAGATTTTACCGGAACCTGGTACACTGACAGGGTATGAACCACAGAAGAACTGATTTATTTTTGCTGAAGATCGGGATCCTGGAATTTTTTTCAAGGATCTGCTCACATTGGCAGATCGGTAGAATTGACTTTTTCTTTTCGATTTTTGTGATTTGTTTTATTTCGAATGGTGATTGTTTTACAACGCTGTGGATTGTTTCTGCTGCTGGGGTGGAATTTGTCACAGCTGTCAAAATGTCAACAGTTTTCAGAGCAGGTTGCCGGATGTGGATTTGCCTGAAGCCTCTTCAATGAGATGGACACTCTTAATAAGAACATTTATTCTTTCAGCTTTGGAGTTACAGAGTTTGTTTTCAACCCTGTTTGTTTGTCTGTCTGTAACAATATGTCTAAAAAACTAATGGATGGATTTGAACAAAATGTGCTACACAAATAAGATATGGCCGAGGGAAGAAATGATTAGATTTGGTGAACATGTGGACTGGAACCAGATCCTGGATTTTTTAAAAACAAAAAACTACTGCGGATGCTGGAAATCCAAAAGAAAAACAGAATTACCTGGAAAAATTCAACACCTCTTTGATCCTTTTGTCTGTGACATCTTTTGATTATCTGCTCCTATCACTGCTTGCTTGTCCCTACAACCACCCCACCCTCAATTTCTCTCCCCCCGCCCCCCACCTTAAACCAGCTTATATTTCACCCCTCTCCTAACTATACTTCAGTTCTGTTGAAGGGTCATGTGAACCTGAAACGTCAACTCTTTTCTTCTCCACCGATGCTGCCAGACCTGCTGAGTTTTTCCAGGTAATTCTGTTTTTGTCCTGGATTTTTTAATATTCATATGCATGGCCTGGTCCTCTGCAGGCAAAAGGAATTTGTCTAGGCATTGCACTTTTTCAATTAAACAAAAACATGGGGGACAATTGTTCCCTGATGCATTCGCCAGGGCAACATCTTGACCAATCAGATTCGACTTTCCATCCAACCAGCACCCTGTTTCTCAGTATTAATTGTTCCCTTTGAAATATGGTATTCTTGCATCTATCCTGATGAGTGCTAGGTGAAAAGCTTTGACATGTCTCTTTTTTTTCCAGGAACATTCAAATTGTTTAAATAATTTGTCAACATTGGGAGGTTGGGTGAAATAATATTTTTTTTCTCTCTCCAACAATTTATCATAAACAATGATAAATTGCCTGGAAGATGACATACATTTGCACTCTCTCTTTCCTTCACTTTGTATTTCTCCCAGTACACTAATTGGGGTTTCTCTCTGCCTCTCCCTCACACTGTGTTTCTCTCAGTTCACTGACTGAAGTCTTTCTCTCTCCCTCACACTGTTTCTCTCAGTGCACCAACTGGGCTATCTTTCTCTCCCTCTCACACTGTGTTTCTCTCAGTACACTAACTGGGTTCTCTCTCTCACTCTCTCTGTCTCTCCCTCTCACTATCTCTCTCCCTCACCCTGCGTTTCTCTCAGTACACTGACTGAGGTCTCTCCCAATCCTTGTTACTGTCAGTATAAATCCTGATTTGAAAAGGCACGGATTACTCAAGGACAGTCAGCATGGATTTGTCAAGGGAAGGCTGTGTCTGACTAAATCAATTTAATTTTTTGAGGACATAACAAGAAGGGTTGATGAGGGTACTGCATTTGCTGTGGCCGATATGGATTTTAGCAAGGCTTTTGATAAGGATCCATATGGCAAACTGATCAGTCAATTAAACATTCATGGGATCCAAGTGGAAGTAGCAAGTTTGATCCAATACTGGCTCAGTGGCAGGAAACAAAAGGTAATGTTCAATAGATGTTTTTGTGATTGGAAGACTGTTTCCAGTGGGGCTCCACAGGTAACAATACCCGTCACTTACTGTTTGTGATATATATCAATGATTTAGACTTAAACATAGGAGTTATGATTAAGAAGTTTGCAGATGATGCACAAATTGGCTGTGGGTTTGATAGTGAGGAAGAAAGCTTTAGACTACAGGAAGATATCAATGGACTGGTCAGGTGGGCAGAGAAGTGACAAATGGAATTCAAGCCCGGAGAAGAGTGAGGTAATGAATTTGGTGAAGGCTAACAAGGCAATGGATTTACCACAATATATGGTAGGATAGTGAAAAATGTAGAGGAACAGAGGGACCTTGGAGTTTATCTCCGACCATCCCTGAAGGTAGCAGCACAGGTAGATAAGGTGGTTAAGAAAGCACAGTAGATACTTTCCTTTAATAACCGAGGTCTAGAATATAAGAGCAGGGAGGTTATGCTAGAATTGTATAAAACACTAGTTGGACCACAGCTGGAGTACTGTGTACAGTTCTGGTTACCAAATTACAGGAAGAGTGTGATCGCACCAGAGAGGGTACAGAGGACATTTATGATGATGTTACCAAGAATGGAGAATTTTAACAATGAGGAAGGATTGGAGAGGCTGGGTTTTTTTCCTTTGGAACAGAAGAGGCTGAAGGAAGATTTGTATGTATTTCTGAGGGGCCCACATAGAGTGAATATTTCCCATAGCAGAGAGGCCAGTAACCAGGGAGCATTGATTTACAGTCATTGCTGGAAGGATTAGAGGGGAGTTGAGTAATTTTTTCACCCAGAAGGTGTGGAGGTTTGGAACTCACTGCCTGAAAGGTTGGTAGATGCAGAAATCCTCATCATAATTTAAAAAAAAATCTTGGATATGAACTTGAGGTGATGTAACCTACAGGGATACAGACCAGGAGCTGAAAGGTGGTGTTAGACTGGATTGTTCTTTTTTGGCTGCCACAGACATGATGGACCGAATGGCCTTCTCTGCTGTAAATATATTATGTACCTATGAGAGGGCAGATGGGACCCCAGTTTAACCTCTCATTTGAAATACAGAACCTCCGACAGTGCAGCATTCTCTCAGTACTGACATTGATTTAGAGGGGTGGAAAGGTTTAAAGAGGGAAACCCCGAGTTCAATCCCAGAGAATTTTGAGGTAATTAATTTGAGGAAGGCTAACAAAGCAAGGGAATACAGAACAAATGGTAGAATAGTGAGAAATGTAGAGGAACAGAAGGACCCTGGAGTGTATGCCTACAGACTCCTGAAGGTAACAGCACAGGTAGATAAGGTGGTTAAAAAAGCACTTGGAATATTTTTCTTTAATAGCCGAGGCCTGCGTATCTCCAGCACTTTCCGCTTGTATTTAAATCTATATCCTTACGCTTGAAGTTAACAAACTGATTGGCTAAGGGGGCGTCACAATAAAATACAGTAACTACCCACATACTTTCTGTCAGTGCGCCCTCCCACCCCCACATTTCATCCAGGTCTGACGAGCTTCGAAATTGGGATCCGGATGAGTAATGGCGGCCATAGCTCCCACAATCCTCCGCGCTGGTGAAACCGCTCCATCCGCCACGCGGCAGGCGACCCGGGACTGCGCATGACCAAGGGAGAGAGAAGCTGCGCATGTGTGGAGGAGAGCCCATATCTCCCCCCCAATTTTTATTATGTTGAGATGTTGACCAATGGGAAGACTTGGAGGACCGGAAGTACTCTGGTGCTCCAGTCAATCAGAGCGCAGGCTTTGTGTCTCCAGCGCTTGAGCTTCACAGAGACGAAAACTTCCTCCTGTGTCCAACATCTGTGAGTAAAACACTTTCTTTTCTCCCCCTTTCCATTTCTTTTCTAATTCTGAGTTTAAATTGTTGATTTGCAGGAACTGAAGGGAAATGAAGTGAATCCAGGGAGGGTGCAGACTCTGGAAAGGTTGGCCCAGGTCTCTCTCTCTCTTAAAGACATTGAGATCCTTTGCTCCCTCAGCTCGACACATTTATTTGTCTGGCTAAAAGGATGGTCTCTTTCTTAATGTTCATAATTAAGGGGATGGTTTCCCCAGGAGATGGCTGACATTTAAGGGACAGTAAATTAATATTGGAAGAGTTATGTCGAGTGTTGTTATATGATACATATTAGAGATATTATTTATGGTTCTTTAATCATGTACATTTATTATTATTTCTATTCTTGTAATATATGAGGTGGTAGCATTTTACATTTCCAACCATAGAGTCATTTTGGCATTCAGTGACTTGAGTCCATGCCAATTCTCCAAGATTAGCCTGGAGTCTCCAGGAATTGAAGACCATTCTCCAGTTCACTGCTGTGTGCAACCCTGGAGAAAATTCATCAGGAAATTAATAAAGATTGTATTTTTTTGTAATTTTCTTAGAACATTTCACTTTGCCAGATATAAAAATATTGAAAATGTGTGTGGGGATGGAGGTGGGGTGGTGGGCAGCTGGGGAGGGCGTGGAAGGCTGCTTGGCTGACAGTTGAGCATTATCCAAGTGGGTAATGAGTCTTTTTGCTTTCCAGTTGGTATAGGAAGGCAGTGTGCCACAAGGTTGGCTGTGTTGGTTGATTAACAGCTGGAACATGGAGGTAAATCATGCGGTGAAACCTCCAGGAATACATTTCATCACAGTTGGCAAGCTTAGTCCTCACTCACTCTCCATAAAGCAATCCAGGCAGTTCCATTCACCCTGTAGATTCTCATAGTCTTGCAAGTTTATTTCCTTCAAATGCCTACTCATTTCATCCTCAAATCATTGTTAATATCTGCTTCTAACAGCATCGTAGGCAGCAAGTTCCAAGTAAATCTAAGAGTACTGTATCTGTAACTCAGCATCAGAGTACTGTATCTGTAACTCAGCATCAGAGTACTGTATCTGTAACTCAGCTTTAGGGTACTGTATCTCTAACTCAACATCAGAGTACTGTATCTGTAACTCAGCATCAGAGTACTGTATCTGTAACTCAGCATCAGAGTACTGTATCTGTAACTCAGCATCAGAGTACTGTGTCTGTAACTCAGCATCAGAGTACTGTGTCTGTAACTCAGCAGAGTACTGTCTCTCTAACTCAGCTTTAGGGTACTGTATCTCTAACTCAACATCAGAGTATAGTATCTCTAGCTCAGTAATAGAGTACTGTATCTCTAACTCAGTAGTAGAGCACTGTATCACTCAGCAATAGAGTACTGTACCTCCAGCTCCACAATAGAGTGCAGTATCTCTATATCAGTATTGGAGTACTGAATATTACACACATTTTTAGTCCTGTGATAGATTTTCATGCCTCCCTGTCCAGAACAGGAAGCGGTGAGTGTGGAACTGTCAATTAGCATGATTTGCCACATTCAGGAGAATTGGGAGGGTGAACATTAGGTAATGCAGAGTTAGAAAGGAGGGAGAGTGTGTGGGATGGAGATTTACACATTTTGGAGCGTAGGAGGGAAGAATGTTCCTTAGAAATTAGAATTGTCTGTTCTGAATTTTTATTCTAGACTGATGACATGTGTGAACTCCTTTTACAGGATATTAGAAGGGGAGGATTTGCAAACAGAAATCGGCATACAAAAATCACGTCAAGATCTGACAGTCATTCAATTCATGGGAGCTGAATATCATCAGCCTTTGAATCTAGAAGGAGAAATGTTTGTCTGTTCTGATTGCTTCAAAACGTTTTAAACATCAGTGTGACTGGAAAAGCATTGAGACACACACACCCAAGTGAGAATTTTCCAGTGTACTGACTGTGGAATAACCTGAAGAAACACAGGGACACCTGAACCATGGAGAAACCGTGGAAATGTGGGGATTGTGGGAAAGGATTCCGTTCCCCGTCTGTGCTGGAAATTCATCGACACAATCACACTGGGGAGAGGCCGTTCGCCTGCTCCGAGTGTGGGAAGGGATTCACACGATCATCCACACTGCTGACACACCAGCGAGTTCACACCGGGGAGAGGCCATTCACCTGATCTGAGTGTGGGAAGGGATTCACTCAGTCATCCCACCTACTGATACACCAGCGAGTTCACACTGCGGAGAGGCCATTCACTTGCTCTCAGTGTGGGAAGGGATTCAGTGATTCATCCAACCTATTTTCACACCAGCGGGTTCACACTGGGGAGAGGCCGTTCATGTGCTTTGTGTGTGGGAAGGGATTTACTCATCATCCAGCCTGCAGACACACCAGCGAATTCACACTGGGGAGAGGCCGTTCACCTGCTCTCAGTGCGGGAAGGGATTCACTCAGTTATCCAACTGGTGACACACCAGCGAGTTCACAGTGGGGAGAAGCTATTCATCTGCTCCGAGTGTGGGAAGGAATTCACACAGTCACAACACCTGCTGAGACATCAGCGAGCTCACCAGTGCTTCCAGAGATTGGATCCTGCTGCTATTGCTGCTGTTAATCACATCCAGAACTGAACCATGTTCATTCTGAAAGTTGGTAGGGCCAGAGGGTTTCTTTCTGATGGACTGGTCAGTCTCATGACTTTGCTTCCAGTGGGCTGATGCTCTTTGAATGTGGGAGAGCACATTTCCACTGAAATGATCCACAAAAGCTGATGAAGTACATTTATTTATCCTGGATAGTAAATAGTGTTGTTCCTACCAGGTCGATCTAAAATAAATAAATTTGTTTTTCTCCCATTGAGTCTACAGCACATGGCCAGGCCAGTCGGCTCCATTGGTATATGTCAGTATTTGTGCTCCACATCAGCCTCCACCCACCCCTCTTCATCTCCCCCATCAGCATATCCTTCTATTCCTTTCTCCCTCTTGTTTGTATCTAGCTTCCCCTTAAATGTATTCATGCTGTTCACCTCAACCACTCACTGTGATAGCGAGTTCCACATTCTCACCACTCACTGGATAAAGAGGTTTCTCATGAAATCCCCATTGGATTATTAAACCCCTTCATAATCTTAAAGACTCCCATCAGGTCACCCTTCAGACTTCTCTTTTCTAGAGAAAAGCAGCCCCAGACTTTCGCGAGGGTTGAAATGCTCTCGTTTCTGGTATTATTCTTGTGAATATTTGTTGCCACTTCTCCAGTGCCTTTATTTCCCTTTTCTAAATGGACATCAAAAATGTTAACAGTCCTCCCAGTGTAGTCTAACCACGGTTCGAAACAAGTTGAACATAACCTCCCTGCTTTTCAATTCTGTCCCTCTAGAAAGGAACCCGACATCTGAGCCCCGCACTTTAGACAAGATGTGAAATTGTGCGAGAGGGCGCAGAGGAGAATCGTGAGAATGCACCAGAGATAAGGGTCTTCAGTTAGTCGGAGAGACGGGAGCAGCTGAAATTTCTGTCTTTCGATCACAGAGTCATTAGGGCAGAGAAGGAGGCCATTCAGTCCATCGAGTCTATGTCGACTCGACAGAGCAAACTAGTCAGTCCCATTGCCCTGTTCTATCCCTGTTACCCTGAATGTTTATTTCCCTCAAGTGTCCATCCAATTTCCTTTTGAAATTATTCATTGTCTCCTTTTCCACTGCCCTTATAAGCGGTGAGTTCCAGGTCATTCCCACTCACTGTGTAAAATATTCTTCCTCACATCCCCCTGCATCTCCTCCCCAAAAGCTTAAATCCGTGTCCCCCAATCCTTGTACCATCAATTAATGGGAACAGCTGTTCTTTGTCCACTTTATGTAAACTTGTCATAATCTTGTACACCTCTATCAAATCTCCCAGAACCTGAGAAGAAATGACTTGCTGGGTGTCTTCGGGCTGGCATGGACAAGATGGGCCGAATGGCCTCCTTCTGTGCTATAACTTTTCTATGGTTCTATGTGGGAACCATGGCGTCTGGGACAGACCAGGGAGCATTTAAGTGGAGATTGCGCTTCTATCCAGAGTGTAATGGTAATGCTGCTGCACTTTGATACTACTGCTCAGACATGAGCAAGTGTCAGCTCTTAGTTGAATAATATCTAGCCACTGTCACCAATAATTGTTATCACTGTGAATCATTTAAGAGTTTGGGAAAGGGGGACAAAGGGTTAATTAACTCCCTGAACCCCATTTTCTAACATCGCTGTGTCAAAAATAAAATCTCATCTCCCCCTGTGGCTCCTTTACCTTAGAGGGACTCATTTTCTGTTAAAGAGCCTCCCACTCTTCTCTAAAGTGCATAAATCTAATCATGTAAAGCCCAGCAAAATCAAATACTTTTTCTGATAAAAGTTTATTCATGAAACAGAACATGGTTAAAAAGAAGAAAATTACTTAAGGATCAAAGACAACCAGAGTAAAAGGATGTGCACAATGTTCTGGACCCAAATGGTTTCTCTACAGCTCCTCTGTACGCTGTTCCCATCACTCCCCGCTTTGCTCACAGGGGAACTGAACCCCAGGGGTCACGTGACTATCAGCCCCGGTCGCCCCCCCCCCCCCCCCCAACTCCTTCCTCAATTGGTTGGAGGCCCACTTCCCAATCAGCCTTCCAGCATCTTCCTATTAGTCAACACCCATGGCAATTTCTGAAATGCGATGCAGACCCTGTTATTCTCAGCTAAATTCAGCCCTCAGCTCCATCATTGACATGAGCAAGAGACAGAAAGGAGCCAGAGGCTCAAATGGGAGCTCAAAACTTGTGGCTGTAAGCCAACACTAACATTTGTCAGTCAAATACATGTTATTTATATTGGAGTTTTGATTATTAGATTTAGGCACTAGAGGCAAAATGTGGGGAATTTAAAGGATAACTTTCCCTTCCTAACTTTGTATTGTCTATACTGTCAGCCATGGCTTAGTGGATCACACTCATATCTCTGAGTTAGAAGGCTGAGGGCTGAAGACTCACTCCAGGGACCTGAGGACAAAAAGCAAAGTCAATATTCCAAGTGCGAGCACTGAGGGAGTGCTGCACTGTTGGAGCTGCTGTTCTTTGGATGAATTGCTAACTCAAGGGCCCTGTCTACCCCTTTGGGCGGAGATGGAAGTTCCCATGGCCAATAAAGAAGAGCAGGGGAGCTATCCCAGGTGTCCCGGCCAATATTTATCATTCAACATCACTAAAAACAGATCATCTGCTCATTATCACCTTGATGTTTGTGGGGTCTTGCTGTGTGTAAACTGGCTGCCATGTTTCCAACTTTACGACAGTGACTACACTTCAAAAGTACTTCATTTTGTGATGTATTGTGGTTGTGAAAGACACTATATAAATGTAATATCTTAAATTTAAGATTTATATTATCTGATCTTGCGATCTGTAACTTAATTGATTTCAGCCTGCCACTTAATAAATTCACTTTGGTCCAAACAAGATTTTAACCAATTAAGGCAAAGGCAGACTTCTCTGGATAGTAAACTTAAAAAAAAACTTTTTTTATTCATTCATGGGATGTGGGCGTCGCTGGCTAGGCCAGCATTTATTGCCCATCCCTAACTGCCCTTGTTCAGAGGGGCATTTAAGAGTCTGGAGTCACATGCAGGCCAGATCAGGTAAGGGCAGCAGATTTCCTTCCCTGACAATGGTTTCATGAGTCATCACCAGCCTTTTAATCTCAGATTCCTATTGAATTCAAATTCCATCATCTGCCATGGTGGGATTTGAACCCTGGTCCCCAAAGCATTACCCTGGGTCTCTGGATTACTAGTCCAGCGACAATACCACTACACCATTGCCTCCCCCAGACATTATAAGATAAAGGTTTACTTAACGATTTTAAGACATTAACTTTTACAACTTCATGTGGGTGATCAGTCTGTAGAAGCGTCACCCTCTCTGGCTCCTTCTTTGACAGTAATTTCCTTGGAACTCAGCCTTGGGAATCTCCAGTACTTGGCTAGCAAGGAAGACCTTTGGAACCTCTACTTTTATCCCCAAAGTGACCATTACCTCACATCAGAGTGGGGCTTGTTGTAACATGACAATTGGTCAATTTAGTTGCTAGATTAATTGTATTCACAATTACTTACACGACCTTCTCTCATTATCATCGACAGGAAGACAATAGAACTGTTTCATACTATCCCTTTATCTGATTCTATACAATGACAGGTTTTCAGACAGTTTCAAATGTTGAGGCTAATCAGAGCTTGAAGGTCTCTCTTGCCAGTACATTTATCTTCATTGCACATTCTTTACATACACAGCAATGAAGGTTTCACATCTTTACAGTGAATAAAACTCAGTCTTTTACTATAACTACTGATTCATTATTGATTCATTAATTGTAACTCAATTAAGGCTCACTACTTAAACATCTGTTACTGACTGATAGTTAATACAGTAATATTTAATTAATACATTTGGTTAATACAAGATACAGTGGTTCAAAACAACAGATTATGGAAAACAATAGCTTTATTTTTTACTAATCTTGATTGGATTAAACATGAGCCTTATTCTTAAACTGGATTTTGGCAGAATATGATGTCCTATAGCTTATCAAAATTAGAAAATAATTTATTTGTTTAAACAATTTCTGCTAGCTCTGCAGTTTCTAGAAAAAATAAGTTTATATGGTGTTCATTTTTAAAATGCAGATGCACCCTTTATAATATAATTATCTATTACATTGATTCACTAAGTGGTAACTTATTCAAGGTTCATTACTGAATAATCATCTGGTTCATGACTGGCTATTAATACAAAACCAATAGGTATTTAATAAAGAAAAGTTATACAATGGACAAAAGTTTCAAGAAGCCACATGTTAAGAGTTTAAAATGGCTTCCTTGACCTTGTTACTTATAACAGTGAATAGAGGATGAAAGTGATTGAATTTTAAAATGAAATTTGACTATCCCGCCCTGTCTATAGTTTCATACATTACAATGATGAAACTTCAAAACTACTTCATTGGCTGCAGAACACTTTAAGAGGTCCTGTGGTCCTGAGAGGTGCTATAGAAACGTATTGTTTCATAATTGTCCAGAAAATTGGATATATTACACACAATCCCCTCGTCAAGATCATTGATAAAGATTGAACCTTAATTTTGTGTAATAACCACATCTTTGCCACCATTTTGAATACTATGTGAAACTTCAAACACACAATATCCTGAATTATTTGTTTTAAAACACAGCAAGTTGTTGTGATTTGGAACGCACTGCCTGAAAATGGTGCGAGAAGCAGATTCACTTCTATCTTTAAAAAGGGATCTGGACAGATTCTTGAAAGGAAAAGAAAACTGCAGGGCGACTGGATTAATTGGGTTGTTTTTCAAAGAGCCACCATGAGCATGATGGGCATAATGGCCTCCCTCTTTGCTCTGTGAGCCTCGTAGGCATTTAAAGTGAGTGGTCATGACCTGGAATCTGCTTCCACTCGAGGGTAAGAGAAGCGGGGATAATTGGGTGGACAAATAAACCTATAGGTACGTGAGGATGGAACGGGGCAATGGAACTAACTGATTCACTCTGGAGAGCTGGCATGCAATTGATGGGCCGAATGCATAATTCTATGATCTAAAGAGAGCAATTTCATCTACTCCAGTCTCTCCAACTAACTGAAGTCCCTCACCCCTGGTGCCGTTCTCATAAATCCTGTCTCCAGCCTCTCAAAGAATTCACATCTTTCCTTTAATGTATGGTCCATATGTAGGGTTCCATTATAGAGGGATAGAATTGAAAAGCAAGGAGTTTCTGTTCAACTTGTTTGGTTAGACTAACTGGGAGTACTGTCAACATTAGTGATCTCCATTTAGAAAAAGAACAATACCAGAACCGAAAGCATTTTCTTCACTGACACTTTTCAGAAAAAGAGAAGACTGAAGGGTGACCTGGTGGGAGCCTTTAAGATTATGAAGGGATTCAATAATCCAATAGGGATTTCATGACAAACCTCTTTACCCAGTGAGTGGTGAGAATGTGGAACTTGCTCCCACAGCGAGTGGTGGAGGTGAAAAACATGAAGACATTTAAGCAGAGGTTAGATACATACACGAGGGAGATAGGAATAGAAAGATATGCTGATGGAGGGAGATGAAGCGGAGGCTCATGTGGAGCATAAATACTGACATAGACCAATTGAGTCGACTGGCCTGGCCCCGTGCTGTAGACTCAATGGAACAGAGACAAATGTATTTATTTGTGATCTATCTGTAGTGGTAGGAAAAACACTATTTACTATTTAGGATATAATGAATGTACTTAATCAGCTTTGTGGCTCATTTCAGTGGGAATGTGCACTCCCAGGCTCAAAGAGCATCAGCTCACTGGAAGCAAAGCCGTGAGACCAGCCAGCCCAGCGGAAAGAAGCCCTCTGACCCTCCTACTTCACCAACAGTCAGAATGAACATGGTTCAGTCCTGGATGTGATTAACAACAGCAATAACAGCGGAATCCCTGCAATCATCTGTGAACTCGCTGGTGTCTCATCAAGCTGGATGACTGAGTGAATCCCTTCCCACAAGCGGAGCAGGTGAATGGCCTCTCCTCAGCATGCACTTGCTGGTGCTTCAGCAGGGTGGATGAAAGTCTGAATCTCTTCGCGCAGTTACAGCAGGTGAACGGCCTCTCCCCAGTGTGAATTCGCTGGTGCATCAGCAGGTGGGATGAATCACTGAATCCCTTCCCACACTCAGAGCAGGTGAATGGTCTCTCCCCGGTGTGAACTCGCTGATGTGCCTGCAGGGCGGTTGACTGAGTGAATCCCTTCCCACACTTGGAGCAGGTGAACGGCCTCTCCCCAGTGTGAACTCGCTGGTGTCTCCGCAGGGTGGATAAATGAGTGAATCCCTTCCTACACTTGGAGCAGGTGAACGGCCTCTCCCCTGTGTGAACTCGCCAGTGGGTCAGCAAGTTAGTTGACTGATTGAATCCCTTCCCACACTCAGAGCAAGTGAAAGGTCTCTCCCCGGTATGAAGTCGCTGGTGTGTCAGTAGGCTGGATGACTGAGTGAATCCTTTCCCACAGTCAGAGCAGGTGAAAGGCCTCTCCCCAGTGTGAACTCGCTGGTGTGTCAGCAGGCTGGATAACTGAATAAATGCCTTCCCACAGTCAGAGCAGGTGAACGGCCTCTGCCCAGTGTGAACTCGCTGGTGTATCCACAGGGCGGATGACTGAGTGAATTCCTTCCCACACTCGGAGCAGGTGAATGGCCGCTCCCCAGTGTGAAGTCGCTGGTGTGTCAGCAGGCTGGATAACTGAGTAAATGCCTTCCCACAATCAGAGCAGGTGAACGGCCTCTGCCCAGTATGAACTCGCTGGTGTCTCTGCAGGGAAGATGACTGAGTGAATCCCTTCCCACACTCAGAGCAGGTGAATGGTCTCTTCCCGGTGTGAATTCGCTGGTGTATCTGCAGGTTGCCTGAGAGAGTGAATCCCTTCCCACAAACAGGGCAGGTGAATGGTCTCTCCCTGGTGTGACTGCGTCGATGATTTTCCAGTGCAGATGGGTTCTGGAATCCCTTCCCACAGTCCCTACACTTCCATGGTTTCCCCATTGTGTGGGTGTCCTTGTGTCTCTCCAGTTTCAACAATCAGTTGAAAACACTTCTACAAACAGAACACATGTACAGTCTCTCCCTGCTGTTAATGGTCTCATGTTTTTGTCAAGCTGTGTAACCTGTTAAAGCTTTCTCCACAGTCAATGCACTGGAACACTCTCACTTGGGCCTGTGTGTCTCGGTGCTTTTCCAGTCACACTGATGTTAAAAACCTTTTGAAGCAGACAAAACAGACAAACAGTTCTCCTTCTAGATTCAAAGGCCGATGATACTCACATCGTGATGAACCGAGTGACTGCTGACGTGACGTTTGGTTTGAGATTTCAATTTGCAAATCCTCCCCCTCTAATGTCCTGTAAAAGGAGTTTACAAAAGTCATTGCTGTCAGTACAGGGGAGAAATTCAGAACAAACAATTGTAATTTTGATCGAACATTCTTTCCTCTTTCATTCCCCAAAATCTCTGAATCTCCATCCCGCACACTTTCCCTACATTCTCATTCTGCTGTACCGACTATACACCCTCCCAATTTTCCTAAAGGTGCCGATTCAAGCTGATCGACAGATTCATGTTCACCGCTTCCTGTCCTGGAAACGGAGATTATAAGAAATGGGAACAGCAGTAGGCCATTCATACCATCAAGCCTGCTCCGCCATTCAATAAGATCATGTTTGATCTGATGTGGCCTTAACTGCACTTTCCTGCCTGTCCACCATAATCATTGACTCACTTGTTGATCAAAAATCTGTCTAACTCGGCCTTGAATATATTCAATGACCCGGCCTCCACTGCTCTCTGTGGAAGAGAATTCCAAAGGCTAACGCTCCTCTGAGAGAATAAATTCCTCCCCATCTCCATCTTAAATAGGAGACCCCTTTTTTAAACTGTGTCCCCTTGTTCTAGATTTCCCCATGAGAGGGAACATTCTCCCAGCACCTACTCTGTCCAGCTTCCTCAGAATGCCATTTGTTTCAAAAAGATCACCTCTCATTCTTCTAAACTCCAATGAGTTAAGGCTCAACCTGCTCAGCATTTCTCAGATGACAATCTTTCATCCCAGGAATCAGCCTAGTGAACCTTCTACAAATGGCTTCCAAGCCAGTATATCCCTCCTTAAGGAAGGAATCCAAAACTGTGCAGAATACTCAATGTGTGGCCTCAACAATGCCCTGTGCAGCTATAGTAAGACTTCCTAAAAAATTTCTTTATGTGCAGTGGACCGGACCTGGAATAGGGATAAATGGAGCTTCTAGCAAGTGTAAGTGAGCCACATTGTGAGCCCAACTGATAATCTTTTATTGGGCCTGGGCCTCAGCCGGGAAAATTTGTCTAGGCATTGTGCCTTTTCAATTGAACAAAAGCTACATGGACAACTATTCCTTGTCATTTCCCCCAGTGGCATCTCTCAACCAACTGGATTTGATTCGGATTTTCTGAATTTAAATAAAAGCTAGCCATGATTGTTCCCTGGTGCATACCCCAAAGCAACAACTTGACCTGAGTACACTTGCAAAACAATCCGCTCACTGTTTTACAATATGAATTATTGTTCCCTTTGAAATTTGACATTCTCACATCTATTTTGATGCGTGCAAATGAAAAGCTTCGACAGATTCTCTCTTTTTACAGCAATACTCAATGTCTATATTACTGTACTGTCTCATTAAATACCGGCCAACTACTGGGCAAACCACCCCTTTCATTGAGAGAACTGGGGCAACCTTTCCAGAGTCTGCACCCTCCCAGGATTAACTTCATTTCCTTCAGTTCCTGCAAGTCAACAATTTAAGACCAGAATTAGATTAGAAAGGGAGAAACACTGATTTCCTCACAGATGTTGCCCAGAGGAGGAAGTTTCAGTCTGAAGCTCATTGTCCAACTTCCGCATTGTGATGTCCACAATGGAACCCTGCCTGAATCAGCCAATTAGGAATCACTCTGCTCCGCGGTGACGTGCTGGGGTTCCAGGCGGCAGGGCAGGCCAGGCGCGCGGACACGAGAGCCCCACCCCCACCCCCACCCCCACCCCCACCCATTGTTCCCCTTCCTCCTGCACCTTCTCGAGCCAAGGTTTCCAGGCAACCGGCTGGCGGCTCCGGCCAGAGCGAGAAGCCGCGGAGCGAACCCCCACGGCCATGGCTGCTGTCTACGGCGGCCCAAAAGGAGATCGAGAACAAAAACAGAATTACCTGGAAAAACTCAGCAGGTCTGGCAGCATCGGTGGAAAGATAAAAACAAAAAGCTACTGAGAGCGGCTGCTCGTGGCAGCCGCACTGCGCCTGCTCCGGACAATACGGTCAGCAGCGCTTTCTGCGCCTGCGCGCTGGGCTGCCAGCTGAGGGAGTGGGGGGAGGGGAGTTTACTATGCATCTTCCCCTCATTTTCTCCAGAGTTTGGTTTTAAACAGCACAGCGTTTGTTATTAACTTCACACAGACACTTAACCTTCCTCCTCTGTCCAACATCTGTGAATAAAACACTATCTTTCCCTCCCCTGGGAAGTACAGAGAGTTGTGGGACTCTGTAACTGGAATTAGTGCCAAATATGCTGAGGGGGGAAATGCTGGTGATTTTGTGGAGCCTGTTTTTTATTGTATAAACTGTTTAAAGTCAAATTTATCCTATCTATTCAAATAATATTTGTCTTTTAATGCATGCTTCATTTTTGTTGATTTTAGTTTGATTGTTACAGTATAAGTTTTAAAAGTTAACCTTGTCCTTCGATTTATTCCGTTGAGGATTGTCTGGGAATTTGTTTCTTTTAAGGGGATTGTAACAACATAGATATGTCTAGTGGTGTAATATTGTACAAATTAGATATATTATTTATGCTTCTGTAATAAAGTACATTTATTATTATTTCTAGTCGTGTAATGTAGTACTGCAGCGATGTTATGACACAGCAGTTGGTAAAGGCTGAGTTGTTTAAATCCCAGATAGAAACTTGAACAAATGTCATAACCTATATTTTCAATTGGTATGTTTTGAGATGCAGCTCTGAATTCAGAAATAAAACCACAGTCTCAAAAGGTTTTTTTTAATCTAAACTAACATAAATGTTTATTAATTTAACAAGAAATTAAATACATAGAGATAAAAACAAAAAACTGCGGATGCTGGAAATTCAAAACAGAAACAGAAATACCTGGAAAAACTCAGCAGGTCTGGCAGCATCGGCAGAGAAGAGTACAGTTGACGTTTTGAGTCCTCATGACCCTTCAACAGAACTGTACGGAAACTTACAGAATACTGAAAGGCCTGGATAGAGTGGACGTGGGGAAGATGTTTCCATTAGTAGGAGAGACTAGGACCCGAGGGCACAGCCTCAGAGTAAAGGGAAGACCTTTTAGAACAGAGATGAGGAGAAACTTCTTTAGCCAGAGAGTGGTGAATCTGGAATTCATTGCCACAGAAGGCTGTGGAGGCCAGGTCATTGAGTGTATTTAAGACCGAGATAGATAGGTTCTTGGGTGGTAAGGGGATCAAAGGTTATGGGGTGAAGGCGGGAGAATGGGGTTGAGAAACTTAACAGCCATGATTGAATGGCGGAGCAAACTCGATGGGCCGAATGGCCTAATTTCTACTCCTAAGTCTTATGGTATTATGGGATCAGTGCTGTCACCTCAACCATTTACAACCTATACTAATGACGTGGTTGAATGGGCCGAGTGTATTGCAGCCACATTTGCTGACAATACAAAGATGGGTAGGAAATCAAATTGTGAGGAAACAAAGAGCTAGATTAAGTGAATGGGAAAACACTTGCAGATGGTGCATTATTTGGGAAAATGTGAGTGTTTTCACTTTGACAAGAAGAATAGAAAATCAGAAATTATTTAAGTAGAGAGAGACTGCAGAATGCTGTAGTACAGAGGGACCTTGGGGTCCTGGCACATAAATCTCAAAAAGTTAGCATGCAGGTACAGCAAGAAATTAGGAAGGTAACTGGAATGTTGGCATTTATTGCAAGAGGGTTGGAGTATAAAAGTAGGGAAGTTTTGCTACAGCTGTACTGGGCATTGGTGAAACCACACCTAGAGTACTGTGTACAGTTTTGGTCTCCTTACTTAAGGAGGGATATACCCAGCGTGTCCACTCTGAACCAGGTTTGCTGCTCCCTCTGTGTCCAGCACTGTCTGCATCCCAGGCATAAGGAAATGGAATTTCAAAAGAAGGAAGGAATTTGTCAGCATTTGAAAGACATTCACAGAGAATTGAAGGGCTCCTTGGATGGCAAGCTGTAACTAGTAGGGTGCCACAGGGTTCAGTCCTTGGGCCCCAACTATTTACAATCTATATTAATGATTTGGATTCAGGGATAGAAGGTACAATAGCTAACTTTGCAGATGACACCAAAAATAGGTGGGAAAGTAAGTTGCAATGAAGAAATAAAAAATTTACAAATGGATATGGACAGGTTAGGTGAATGGGCCAAAATTTGGCAGATGGAGTTGAATGTGGATAAGTGTGAGGTTATCCACTTTGGTCAGAAGAATAAAAAGTCGACTTATTATTTAAATGGAGAGAAACTTCAGAATGCTTCAGTGCAGAGGGATCTGGGTGTCCTCGTGCATGAATCGTTGAAAGCTAGTATGCAGGTACAGCAGGTAATAAGGAAGACAAATGGAATTTTGGCATTTATTGCTAAAGGAATAGAGTATAAAAATAGGGAAGTATTGTTGCAACTGTACAAGGCATTGGTGAGACCGCACCTGGAGTATTGTGCACAGTTTTGGTCCCCTTACTTGCGGAAGGATGTTGTTGCATTGGAGGCAGGTCAGAGGAGGTTCACTAGATTGATTCCAGAGATGCGGGGCTTGTCTTATGAGGAGAGATTGAGCAGTTTAGGCCTATACTCGCTAGAGTGTAGAAGGATGAGAGGAGATCTAATTGGGGTATATAAGATGCTAAAGGGGGTAGACAAAGTAGACATGAGCAGATGTTTCCCCTTGTGGGGCATTGTAGAACAAGAGGCCATAGTTTTAGGCTAAAGGGTGGTAGATTTAAATCAGAGATGAGGAGGAATTACTTTTCTCAAAGGGTCGTGAATCTGTGGAATTTACTACCTCAGAGTGCAGGGGATGCCGGGACACTGAATAAATTTAAGGAGGAGATAGACAGATTTTTAATTAGTAAAGAGTTGAAAGGTTATGGGGGGAGGGCGGGAAATTGGAGTTCAGGCCGAAATGAGATCAATTAAGATCGTATTGAATGGTGGGGCAGGCTCGAGAGGCTGAATTGCCTATTCCTGCTAAGAGTTGAAATCTTTCTTTATTCTTGGAGAGTTGGACATCAGACTGCCTCTTTTCAATATGGAGCTGCATTGTAGGGCTGGGACCACCTTTGAAGGAGCTGCCAATGAGTCCCACTCCCCTGCCCTTTCTCCACAGCCTTCATTAGAATCATAGAATGGTTACAGCATAGAAGGAGGTCATTCGGCCCATCATGTCCTTGCCCATGCCAGCTTTCCGAAAGAGCTACTCAGCCAGTCCCACTCCCCGGCCCTGCACATTTTTTCTGTTCAGATAATTATCCAATTCTGTTTGAAAGGCATGATTGAACCTTCCTCCACCACACTCTCAGTCAGTGCACTCCAGATTCTAACCACTCACTGCATAAACAGGGTTTTCCTCATGTCACCATTGCTTCTTTTTCAATTCATCTTTAACCCATGTCCTCTGGTCCTCAGCCCTTCTGCCACTAGGAATCGTTTCTCCCTGTCTACTCTGTCCAGATCCCTCATGATTTTGAGCATTTCTATCAAATCTCCTCTGAATCTTCTTTTCTCTAAACAGATCAGCCCCATCTTTTCCAATCTATCCTCATAACTGCAGTTTCTCATCCCTGGATCCATTCTCAATAATCTGTTCTGCATCCTCTTCAATACCTTCACATCCTTCCTAAAGTGTGGTATCCAGAATTGGACACAATACTCCAGTTGAGGTTGAACCAGTGTTTTGTTCTGATTTCTCATAACTTCCTTGTTATCTCAGAGAGTTGAACACCAGCCTTTCTCCTGTCGACATAGAGCTGCCTTATAGGGTTGTGATCACCTTTGAAAGAGCTGACAATTAGCCCACACTCCCCTGCCCTTTCCCCAGAGCCCTGCAGACTTTACCTTTTAACTGGAGATCTAACTCACTTTGGAAAGTTGTTATTGAATCTGCTCCTATCCCCTTTCAGGCAGAACGTCTCAGGTCATAACTTATTGAATAAAAAATGGTTCCTGATTTTTGCCAATTATTTGATGTGATGTGTTTAATTGTTGGTTTCCTGTTAAAGACATTTCCTGAGTGGATTTAAGGGAACACGCTCGTGATATCTCAGAGAGACCAAACACACGACGCGCTGTATATTTGAAACAAAGCTGATTTATTTGATGTATTAAAATAGTAAACACCAGCCACATTACAGAAGATTGGTGAAAAAAGAGACATGACTAAGCTTTTTGTCTTGCACTCATCAGGACAATTCACAATGTTCAGCACCACTCGTGACTCCTCAGATACTGAAACAGTCCATGTCCAAATGCAGCAAGACCTGGACAATATCCAGGTTTTGGCTGACAAATGGCAAGTAACATTCACGCCACACAAGTGTCAGGCAATGACCATCTCCAAAAATAGAGAATCCAACCATCGCCCACCGCTGTATCCCCCACTATCAACATCCTGGGGGTTACCATCTGCTAATTAGTTTAAATCTAAGCCCTCTAGTCATTGATATCTCTGTTAACAGAAATAAGTCCTTCCTATCCACTCTATCTGTGCCCCTCATAATTTTATACACCTCAGTTAAATCTCCCCTCAGCCTCCTCTGTTCCAAAGAAAACAACCCCAACCTTATCGTTAAAATTCGCCATTCCTGTCAATATCCTCATAAATCTCCTCCGTACCCTCTCTGGTGTGAACACATCCTTCCTGTAATGCACTGACCAGAACTGTACTCAGTAGTCCAGCTGTGGTCCAACTAGTTGTTTATTCAGCTCTAGTATAACCTCCCTGATCATATAATAAAAACAGAAAACGCTGGAAATACTCAGCAGCTCTGGCAGCATCTATGGAGAGAGAGGAGTTTCAGGTCTGTGATCTTTCATCAACCGAAAATGCTAGAAATATTCCCTGTTCTTGTATTCTATGTCTCAGTTAATAACAGAAAGTATCCTGTCTGCCTTTTTAAACACCTTATCTACCTCGCCTGTCCCCTTCAGGGATCTGTGGACATGCACTCCAATGTCCCTCTGTTCACCTACACTTCTCACCATCATACCAGTAATATTCTTTCCCTTTGCCATGTTTGCCCTCCCCAAATGTATTTATTACCTCACACTTCTCGAGGATGATCTCCATTTGCTACTTTTCTGCCCACCTGATCATTCTATTGACACCTTCCGACAGTCTACAGCTTTCTTTCTCACTGTTAATGACAAGGTTGAAAATGTCTTAATCATGTCCCCATGTTAAAGTCTAAAGCAGTGATATATACCACAGAAGCATGGAATCCTGTGCTGAGCCATCCAGAACTCCACTGGAAACAGCCTTGTGGTCCCAAAACCACCTCTTGACCATTCCCCTTTGCCTCCCGCTGCTCCAGCTGATGACACTTCCTGCACTTGTGATTGTCCAGCACAGAGATGCATCCTGATTTTCCCACATGGAACTGGATGCGCACTCTACAGGAATTAGATGCCCTGCCATGCCTTTATTTATCTGATTATTAACTCATTTAAACAAAATAAGCTAATCATTAAAATAAATAAAGATTCATCAGCTACCCACCAATCAGCTTCTTCCATTGTGCTAAAGTCACCTTATTTTTTAGAGGGAATTAACAAAAATGTTTTTCTTAACTCTTATCATCTAAACACCTCAGAGTTTAATTTACTGAAAAAATCAGACTTCTTCACTGTTTCAACCCATTGTTAGTTAGCTTTATCATTATCCCCTAGATTTGATTAATTGAATACTGACTGCAATTCTATGATAAATTATCAATTTGTCTTTAGTTTTAGGCTAATTGATTACTTTATAGTTGATTAATGCAGTGACCAAGGCCATACTCAGTACTCTAGCTGTGCTCTAACAAGTGTTTTACACAATTCTAACATAATCTCCCTGCTCTTATATTCTAGGCCTCAGGCAAGAAAGTGTCCCAAATGCCTTCCTGACCACCTGATCTACCTGTCCAGCCACATTCAGGGATCTGTGGATGTGCACTCCGAGGTCTCTCTGTTCCTCTGTAGTTCTCAGCGTCATCCCTTTTATTTTCATTCCCTTCTCTTGTTTGCCCTCCCCAATTTCATTATCACACACTGCTCCAGATTGATTTACATTTACCAATTTTCTGCTCTGCTCATCTGACCAGTCCATTGATGTTTTCCTGCAGTCCACAGCTTTCTTCCTCATTGTCAACCACACCAGCAATGTTGACATCATCTGCAATCTTCTTGCTCATTGCCCCTACATTTAAGTCTAAATCATTGATATAAACTACAAATTGTGGAACCCCACTGAAAACTGAAAACAGGCATCCAGACATGATTCAGTCCTGCATGTGAATAAATGTAGCAATTACATCAGAATCCAACCCCTGCTGTCGCATATGAACTTGCTGGTGTCTCAGCAGGTTGTTTGACTGAGCGAATCTCTTCCCACACACGGAGCAGGTGAACGGCCTCTCCCCAGTATGAACTCGCTGGTGTGTCAGCAGATTCTGTTTACTTTTAAATCTCTTCTCACAGTCAGAACATTTAAAAGGTCTCTGATCAGTGTGAACAAGTTGATGTGTAGTGAGATGAGATGACTGAGTGAATCTTTTGCCACACTCAAGGCAAGTATATGGTCTCTCCCCAGTATGAACTCGCTGGTGTATCAGAAGGTCAGATGAATCAATGAATTCCTGTTCACATTCACTGCAGGTGAATGGCCTCTCCCCAGTGTGAACTCGATGGTGTCTCAGCAGGTGGGCTAACCGAGTGAATCCCTTCCCACAGATAGAGCAGATGAATGGCCTCTCCCCAGTGTGAGTGTGTTGGTGTTTCAGAAGATCCTTTCTGCTTTTAAATTTTTTCTCACAGTCAGGACAATTAAAAGGTCTCTGCTCGGTGTGAACAAATTGGTGTGTCAGAAGGTGGGATGAAGAAATGAATCTCTTCCCACACACGGAGCAGGTGAATGGCCTCTCGCCAGTGTGAATGTGTTCATGGTTCAGTAAATCCTTTTTACTTTTAAAGCTCTTCTCACAGTCAGAACATTTAAAAGGTCTCTTATCAGTGTGAACAAGTTGGTGTGTCAGGACGTGGGATGACTGAGTGAATCCTTTCCTACACACATTGCAGGTGAATGGCCTCTCCCCAGTGTGAGTGTGTTGGTGTGTCAGTAGATCCTTTCTGCTTATAAATCTCTTCTCACAGTCAGAACATTTAAACGGTCTCTCATCAGAGTGAGCACGATGGTGAGTCCGGAGGTTTGACAAAGCATTAAATCCCTTTCCACATTCAAGGCAGGTGAATGGCCTCTTGCCAGTATGAACATGCTGGTGTGTGTAGAGACTGGATGACTGAGTGAATCCCTTCCCACACACGGAGCAAGTGAACGGTCTCTCCCCAGTGTGACTGCGTCGATGAGTTTCCACCTCAGATGGGGAATTGAAACCCTTCCCACAGTCCCCACATTTCCATGGTTTCCCCATGGTGCGGGTGTCCTTGTGTCTCCCCAGGTTGGACGACCAGTTGAAGCCCAGCCCCACACCCACACACAACACGTGTACAGTCCCTTCCCGCTGTGAACAGTGTGATGTTTTTTCAGGCTGTGTAACTGGTTAAAGCTCTTTCCACAGTCAGTTCACTGGAAAACTCTCACTCGGGGTGTGTGTGTCTGTCTTCGTGCTTTTCCAGTCACACTGATGTTTGAAACATTTTCCCACAGATAGAACAGCCAAACATTTCTCCTTGCACATTCAAAGGCCAATGATATTCGGATCCTGATGAATCAAGTGACTCTGTCAGATCTTGATGTGATGTTTGGTTTGAATTTCCCATCTGCAAATCCAACCCTCCGAATACCCTGTAAATGAAGTTTAAATTGAAATACTCAAAATATGCAACAGACAAACAGGCCATTCTGTCCAACTGTTCTGCTAGTTTTATGCTTCTCCCCCCATTTCATGCAAATCATCTCAGCCTTTCAGCTTATCTTTCTAATCCCTTTTCTTCCATGTACTCATCTAGTCTCCTGTTGAAACTATCACAATTTTTCTCCCTCAATGGTTTCCTGTGAGTTCCATATTCTCACCACTCTCTGAATGAAGACATTTCAAGTGGAAACATTGTCTCCATATCTACCCCGTCCAACCCATTGATCATTGTAAAGCCCTCTATCAGCTCCTCCCTCTCCCTTTTTCTAAAGAAAAGATGCCCCAACCCAAACCTTCCCAACACCTGTAATTTTTTTTTTGGTTTACAAAATTCATCAGTTGGCCCAGGATAGAAATTGAGAAGAGACACACATTTCTGTCGGTTTGAGTTTGCTGTGTGTAAATCCTCCTCTTCTAACCCCCTGTGAAAGGAGTTTCCAAAACCCATCCCTGTCAGTCCAGGATAGAAATTCACAACATTCTCCCCTCCTGCTCTGGGTTTGTCACCGGGACATTTCCTCTCGGCTCCGCTCTGTGCAAACGGAGAACCGGTAGCTTCTCATTTGGGGTTTGCAGTTTACACAACATGTTTCCGGAGCCTCTCCGTCCACCCGCCGGATCCATCGCTCTTTCCGCCCCCGCCATTCCCCCCTCTACCCATTGTGGATCCGGGAGAGAAGCGTCTGTCCCTGGTCATCTGACACTGCGCATGCTCCCAACACTGGGCAGCACTGCGCCTGCGCGCTGCTCCTCTGTGGTAATGGACAGGGGACATTCTCCACCGCGGGGGATGCTGGGTAAAAGTGCTGCCATAGAGAACCCCAATTATGAACAGGTTTTTCTTTGCTTTCACACTGGGGTCGGATGGCCAATAAATAAGATTAAATTCGTGCTGGTTTTCCTCAATTAACCCACATTTATCGATGTGATTATTAATTTTATCCCGAATCATTGCTTCTAGAATTTTCCCCACCACGGAGGTTAAACTGACTGGCCTGTAGTTATTGGGCTTATCTTTACTTTTTTTCAACAAAGTTATAACGTTTGCAATCCTCCAGTCCTCTGGAACTACCTCTGAGTCTAAGTGAAATTGGAAAATTATGGCCAGTGCCTCTGAAATTTCCACTCTCACTTCCCTCATTATCCATGGATGCAACTCATCCAGTCCATGTTCATTATTAACTTTAAATATTGACTGTCTATCTAGTCTCTTCTTCCTATCAATTTTAAATACTTCTAGTGTTTTACTTACCTCTTTCACCGTGGCCATATAGCATCTTCTTCCTTGGTAAAGACAGATACAAAATATTCTTACAAAAGCTCTCTGTGCCCAACCTGCCTTTTTTAGGAAATAAATTGATCATTACTTCTCTCTGCCAACCTAACTTTCTCTCTTTCTATATATCTGTCTTTCTCATTCTGCATCATTCTCCATTCTCCATCAATCCCACTCTTTACAGTCTTTGGAAAATATATTGTCCTTCAATAGAAACAGGAGGGTGTCATTCAACCCCTTGACGCTACTCTGAATTCACTAAGAGAATTGCTGATCTGCCTAGCAGCATCGTTCCCTTACTTCCATCTTCCTCGCTCAACAAAAGCAGGAACAACCCTGGCAAAAAAACTCCCAGGAGGAGGTTGGGTGTGGGAGGCTCAATTCCACTTGAGCATTCGTTGACTGAACCTAAGTCCAACACCATAATCACTCGACCAACCTGCTGCATTGGAACCTTTTGCTGACCACTCATTCGGCCTTTCAGTGAACGAGACAGAACACATTCCAATGGTCACGATGAGTTTCTTTTTCTCAAATGTTCCTTCATTCTATTTTCATCAGTCTCCAATTTGAAATGACTGAAAAGTTCCTCTCAGTATTATAACTGAGAATGTGTCTATCTGCTCAGCATTAACTGAACACGGTAAGAGAGATGCTTTGGGATTATTTGAACTTGGTTTCAGCCCATGCACCCAGTGGTTCACTGAGGGCTCAGTGATACACGTGCTACTGACATATCACTTGTCTGTGATTACGGATATCCGGTAACATGATGGTTGTGAACTTAATGTTGTTTATCATGTTTTGCTTCAAGATTCAAACATCCACCTTCAAGTTTGACATGTGGGGAATCTTCTCTGTTGCAGAGAGCTCGCTGACTTTCCAGAGACTCATCAGAGGTTTCAATGATGATGATGATGGCGATCATTACTATTATTTCATGTCAATATAACCAAGACAAAGTGGATAGTGGAGGGGATCCTCTTATGACAGATGATGAGGAAAGTAATGCCACACCATCTTGCACCTTAAAATCGTAGACCTCATGTGTGCCGGCATCGTCAGAATGTCATTAAACTTTCACAATGTCACAATAGAATGTCATTCCCACTCGGTCTGTAACAGTGGAACCATCCCTCCTGTGAGCAGGCTCGGGGTCAGAGAGTCATAGAATTATACAGCACAGAAAAAGGCCCTTCGGCCCATTGCGTCCATGCTGGCCATCAAGCACCTATCTATTCTAATCCTATTTCCCAGCACTTGGCCCGCAGCCCTGTATGTAATGGCGTTTTAAGTACTCACCAAAATACTTCTTAAATGTTGTCAGGGTTCCTGCCTCTACCACCCCCTCAGGCAGTGTGTTGCAGATTCCAACCATCCCCTGTGTGAAAATATTTTTCCTCAAATCCCCTCTAAAGATCCTGCCCCTTACCTTAAATCTCCGCCCCCTGGTTATTGACACCTCCGCTGAGGGGAAAAGTTTCTTCTTATCTACCCTATCTATGCCCCTCATAATTTTGTACACCTCTATCAGGTCCCCACTCAGCCTTCTCTGCTCTATGGAAAACAGCCCTAGCCGATCCAGTCTCCCTTTATAGCTGAAACACTCTAGCCTAGGCAACATCCTGGTGAATCTCCTCTGCACCCTCTCCAGTGCAATCACATCCTTCCTATAGTGTGGCGCCCAGAATTGCACAGATTACTCCAGATGTGGCCCAACTAGTGTTTTATACAGCTCCAACATAACCCCCCTGCTCTTATATTCTATGCCTCGACTAAAAAAGGCAAGTATCCCTGAGGTATACCACTCATCACAGCCTTCCAATCACAAAAACAACTTTGGACCATCACCCTCTGCCTCCTGCCACTAAGCCAATTTTGGATCCAATTTGCCAAATTGCAGAGCTCGAAATCGGACTAAATTAACCACATTAACTATGTGGGGGCTGCAGCTGACCGACGCTGCAGTGTACTGCTGCTCCCTGAGGCTCACAGTGACAGAAAACAGTGAAACTCTCATACAGAACTTCCCCCACTCTGGATGCCTGGGCCCCAGCTGCTGAAGCGTGATATAGGGGCGGTCAGATGCTGACACGGTGCTGAGTCACGCCCTTGTGAGCTGACACACATGGAGACGGAGCCAGGAAGCAGCCCCTTGTGTGAAAGACTCACAACAGACTGATTATTTGACACTGGGAAGTGTTCTTGAGTGTCAGCAATCTCTGTCTCGGTGTGTATCTGAACATTGAATCCTGGTTTTAAAGGGAGAAGTGTTTGATCAGAGGCTGGAAGGAAGGTTTAACCTGTACATTGATTGTCTGATGGGTCATTCTGTCCGATTGGATTCTACAGTTTGTTTTCTCAGCTGCTCCTGGAGACAGTTGGGTGACAGTTTAAGCCGAGTTTCTATCTGACACCCAACAGACAGGAGCTCCCAGCCACAGTCCAAAGGCAGTTTGTGTACAGGGGTGAGACAGTTTTCCATCACTGTGAGTCTCAGTGAGAGTGCAGTGTGAATACGCTGGTGTCTCAGCAGGTCATTGCTTTTTGTAAAGGTATTCTCACATTCAGAATATTGGAACAGAGTGAACACATTGGTGTTCAGTATATTGGGAGGATTCAGAGAGAAGCCGGAAGCGGCGGATAGTGAGAGTGGAGAATGTTCATTGTTTAACTGGCGCCGCATTCGGGATTTGTAAACCCCGCCCCCCCCGCCCGGGGTTTATTAACCCGCTCCCGACAGTGACCTCCCACCTGTCAGCTCACAATGCCCGGCTGATTGACAGCAGCGACAGGCCAATAGCAGGAGGGGGCGTGTCCGCGGCTGCCTTTGGTTCTCGAGCCAATCGGAGTGATGGAGGGGCGGGGCTAGGCTGCGACTGAAGCATGCGCAGAACTGGAATCGGAGCTGGAAGAAGGCGGTCGGGTTAAGATCACAAAGGGTGAGAAATGAAGCCGACGGCTGGAGATTGTGAACGGGGGGAGCCTGGAAACCGCGCGCGAGCTCAGAGGGCGGGTGGAGATTATGAACCGGGGGGAGCCTGGAAACCGCGCGCGAGCTCAGAGGGCGGGTGGAGATTATGAACCGGGGGGAGCCTGGAAACCGCACGCGAGCTCGGAGGACGGGGAGACAGTGGCCTAGTGGTAATGTCACTGGGCTAGAAACCCAGAGACCCTGTTCTGAGGATATGGATTCAATTCAGTGAATAAATCTGGAATATAAACCTCGTCTCGGAAATAGTGACCATAAAACTATCATGGGTTGTTTTAAAACCTCATCTGGTTCACCAGCGCCCCTTCAGGGAAGGAAATCTGCCAACCTACATGTGACTCCAGACCCACAGTGAAGTGGTTCACTCTGAAACCGTCCAGCAAGCCACTCAGTTCCAGGGCTATTAGGAATGGGCAATGCCCACAACCCATCATAGAATTAAAAAAAACATGGTGGCTGTGGGACTGGAAACCCTGGTAAGAGGCCTGGTTTATGCAGGCAACTGCCTGTCACCATCTTGGGAGGGGAAGGTGGGGGGTGGGGGTGTAAATGGGTGGCCATATTGGTGAGGGAATTGTCATTTGTGGGAGAGAATTCCAAACTTTTGTTTTTGTGTCAACAATTGTTACCTCATTTCAATCTGAAAGACCTGGCTACAATTTTTAGACTATGCCCCTAGTCCACAACTCCCCAGTTAACAGAAATAATTTCTCTCTATCTTGGATAAATTCCTGGAAACACAATCCGAGTTTCAGTCATCTCTCCTAATAAATTAATTTCAGGTATCACTGTGACTGGAAAAGCATCTGGATACACAAAGCCCTGGTCAGACGACATCTGGAGAACGGTGTTCAGTTCTGGGCAGGAAGGATACATTTTCCTTGGAGGGAATGCAGCACAGACTTACCTGAACGATACCTGGACTCCAAGTGTTAAATTGTGAGGCGAGATGACACAAAGTTGGGTTGTATTCACTGGAATTTAGAAGATTAAGGGGTGATTTGATCAAAGTTGTCAAAATATTAATTGGAACTGAGTGGATAGATAGAGAGAAACAATTTCCACCAGTTGGGGAATCTGGGACTGTTCAATGTCATTAATACCTTTGGTTAACAAAGATTGTTCAATGTCAGATTTAACATTAACATTGATCTTGCATCAACCAGGGATGAGAACTGAACATCCAGGGGTATTCAGTGTTTAGGAAGGTCAGACAAAAAGGAAAAGGTGGTGGAATTGCATTGCTGGTTAAAGAGGATATCAACGCAATAGTGGGCATAATGTAAACATGAGAGCTGAACCTTTCAGAAGTGAAGTTAGCAAACACCTCTGCACACAAAGGTAGGTAGAAGTGAGGAACTCTGTTCCACAAACAGCAGTTGATGCAAGATCAATGTTAATGTTAAATCTGACATTGAACAATCTTTGTTAACCAAAGGTATTAATGGATGTGGAGCAAAGGCAAGTGTATAGAGTTAGATCACAGATCAGCCACGTTTTCAATTCATGGTGGAACAGGCACGAGGGACTAAATAGCCATCCCCTAGAATCATAGAAACTTACGGCACAGAAAGGCCATTCAACCCTTTGTGCTTCTGCTGTCTCTTTGAAAGAGCAGTCATGTTTAGACCCACACACATGCATTCTGTTTGTAATCAGTAAGTTCCTCATTCTCAAGTCCCTGTCAACTTCCTTTTAAAATTCCCTGTAGAATCAGGTTCCAGCACCTTTTCAGGTCAAGAGTTCCTGATCCTGACAACTCCCTGTTGGTGCAGAAACTGCTGAACTCGATGTTGAGTTCTGGAAGGTTGTAAAGTGTTGAATCGAAAGATGAGCTGCTTTTCCTCAAGCTCCCATTGAGCTTCATTGGAACAGATCAGGGGGGGCCAAGGACAGAGAGGTCAGAGTGGGAGTGGAGCAGAGAATTAAAATGATAAGTGACCAGAAGCTCATGGTCAAGCTCACAGACTGAACAGAGGTTGTTCCACAAAGTGATCACCCAATCTGTGTTTGATCTTCCCAACGTAGAGCAGACCATATGGTGAGCACTGAATAAAGAAACTAAATGGAAAAAATTACAAGTAAATTACTGTTTGTTGTAGGCTGAAGAAAGATGCTTCATTTGAAGAGTAAGGGTTACAAAGTAAAACAAGGCAATTTCCAGAATATTAAATCACCAGTCCGGTTACAGAGATTATTAACATCAGCAGAAACAAACCCACACTATCAGAATGAACATGGTTCAGCCCTGGATGTGATGAACAGCAGAATCCAACCCCCGGAGTCATTGCTGAACTCGCTGGTGTGTCAGCTGGATGGATGATGGATTAAACCCCTTCTCACATGTGGAGCAGGTGTCTGGCCTCTCCCCAGTGTGAACTCTATGCTGTGCGTCTTAAAGCCGATGGTTTTCTCCATGCACCAGCTGCTCTTGTATTTCCAGGTGGTGGGGGCCATGGGTTTGGAATTTCCAAATTCTGGTTGAATTGCAGATCTATGAAATCCGTCTCCTTTTCCCCTCCTCCACCTCTCACTCTCTCTTCTCCCGTAGAGGCCAGAATCTTGTGTAGGTCCAGACTGGGAGGCAGGTTCCCTTCCCTTAAGGACATTAGTGAACCAGTTGGGTTTTTATGACAATCTGGTAGCTTCCATGGTCACATTTTCCACGTGCTGGTCCCACAAATTACCAGATTCATTCACCTCAATGTCACAGCCTGTCCTTGTGTTTTTGTCGGTTCTGTTTCACAGTTCCTTGTTTATGTTTTAAATTCATTTTGTAGAGTATTAGAAGGATTTTCAGTTTGGAAAGTCAAACCACTATCACATCAAAATCAGCCAGAGTCACTTGATTCATCAGGACCTGAATATTATCATCCTTTGAACATGGAAGCAAAAAGTACCGTTCACACCAGGGATAAACCGTGGAAATGTGGGGACTGTGGGAAGGGATTCAGATCCCCGTCTGATCTGGAAACTCATCGACGCAGTCACACCGGGGAGAGGCCATTTAGCTGCTCCATGTGTGGGAAGGGATTCATTCAGTTAGTCTGCCTTCAGAGACACCAGCGACTTCACACTGGGGAGAGGCCGTTCACCTGCTCCGTGTGTGGAAAAGGATTCACTCTCTCATCCCACCTGCTGAAACACCAGCAAGTCCACGCTGAAAAGAGAGAGTTTAAATGCCCTGACTGTGAAAAGAGCTTTAAAAACCCACATGGACTGAGGGAGCACCAGCGCATTCACACCGGCTATGCACCGTTCAGCTGCTCACAGTGTGGGAAGAGGTTCAGGACATCGCCCCACCTTCTGACACATCAACGGGTTCACACTGACGAGAGACCTTTTAAATGTCCAGACTGTGGAAAGTGCTTCAAAGGTTCTGGGGATCTGCAATATCATCAACGCATTCACACTGATGAGAGACCGTTCAGGTGCTCTCACTGTGCAACTGGGTTCAGACGATCATCTGAACTTACTGTACATGAACGAGTTCACACTGGGGAAAGGCCGTTCACCTGCTCCAAATGTGGGAAGGGATTCACCCAGTCATCCAACCTGCTGACACACCAGCTAGTTCACACTGGGGAGAGGCCCTTCACCTGCTCTGAATGTGGAAAGGGATTCACACGACCATCCCACTTGCTCACACACCAGCGAGTTCACACCGGTGAGAGGCCATTCACCTGTTCCGTGTGTGGGAAGGGATTTAATCGATCATCCAACCTGCTGAGACACCAGCGAGTTCACACTGGGGAGAGGCCCTTCACCTGTCCCGTGTGTGGGAAGGGATTTACTCATTCATCCAACCTGCTGACTCACCAGCGAGTTCACACTGGGGAGAGGCCCTTCACCTGCTCCGTGTGTGGGAAGAGATTTAATCGATCTTCTAACCTGCTGACACACCAGCGAATTCACACGTGACTGCACTGTTCAAATTCTGCTGCTGTTAATCAGATTCAGGAGTGAACCTTGTTAATTATGATATTGGGTAAGTGTTGTTGCTAATCACATTATCCGGGCTGGAGTTGACAGAATTGTAAAGTGCCTTTCACAATCTCAGGACATCTCTGTGCGCAGCAAACCTCCACAACAGCAATGTGATCATGACCAGGGATGACCTGTTTTTAGTCAGATTGGTTGAGGGTGAAATATTGCCCTCACCATGGAGTGTGCCCCTGCTCTCCTTAAAAATAGCAGCCATGGGATCTTTCACATCCGCCTGAGAGAGCAGACAGGACCCTCAGTTTAACATCCTCACATCTCCTTATGTGGCTCAGGGTCATCACTCCTGTGAAGCCCTTTGGGATGTTTCTCACTGCGTGAAAGTAGCTTTATAAATGTGAGATGAATGCGACATCACAGACATAGATGTGTTGGGTAAAACTGAACCAGGCGCTGCCTGCAGCTGAGAGCCGAACACACGGGAACCGTCAACAACAATTGGAATGCTGCAGTTTTTATAATACCGTATAAAGAATAAAAGGAACAGCAAAGAATGACTAAAAGATTAATAAAGAGGGAGAAATTAGACTACAAGAGAAAGCTAGCTAGAAATATAAAAACAGGTGGAGTTTCGACAAGTATTTAAAAAGGAAAAGAATCAGTAAAGTGAGCATTGGTCCTCTAGAGAGTGAGTCTGGGGAATTAATAATGGAAAATAAGGAAATGGCGGACAAACACAACAGATTTTAGCACCTGTCTTCACTGCAAAGAATACAAATAACCTGCCAGAAATGATTGTGAATCAGGAGGTGAAAGAGAGAGAGGAACTTAAAACAATTACAGGGAACTTATAACAGGCACCAGGGAAAGGGGACCGAGAATATTATTAGAACTAAAAACTGACAAGTCCCTTGGTCCTGATGGACTTCATCCTAAGGTCTAAAAAGAAGTGGCTGCTGAAATAGTAGATGCATTGGTTTTAATTTTCCAAAATTCCCTAGATTCTGGAAAGATCTCATCAGATTGGAAAATAGTGAATGTGACTCCTCTATTCAAGGAGGGAGACAGAAAGCAGGAAACTACAGGCTAGTTAGTTTAACATCTGTCATTGGCAAAATCCTAGAATCTATTATTCAGGAGGTTCTAATGGGCACTTAAAAAGTCTCAATGTAATCAGGCAGCGTCAACATGGTTTTGTGAAACAGAAATCATGCCTGACTGATTTATAAGTGTTCTTTGGGGAAGTAACAAGCAACAAGGTAAGGGGAACCTGTGGATGTGCTGTACTTCGATTTCCAGAAGGCATTTGACAAAGTGCCACATCAAAGGTTACTGCACAAAATTAGAGCTCATGGTGTAAAGGGCATTACAATTAATTTATGGGGTACAACTCATTTGACCTGATGTCCCCAATTGTGTATTATCTAATAAATCATTTGGTTCACACTAGACTCAATCATCGGAGAAGACTGAATACTTCAGATGGTAAATTTAAAAGATTTATTAACAATTAAAAGGTAGAAAGGTAACAAGTTAAAAAATTAGAAAACTAAGTTTCAATTAACAGTAAAAGGAAAAATCTTAACAACTAAGCAGACTTCTCACACCTTCCTCGGGTGATCAAGCTGAAGGTGTGAAGTGATGCTAACCCTCTGCTCGGCCGTCGACAGTCGATCTTTCAGAATCCCGTCTCAAACACTCAGTGCGTGGATAACATGCCAGCAAAATGGCTTCTCCACACCTTCATTTGATCCCCGTAACTCATATTTTCTTATCTCAAATTAGCCTAACTGTCAAACAATAATTAACTGTCTGCTTATTTATAATTTGTTTCTCACATATGTGAGCATCTTTCCACACAGTAATAAAATGGGGCTACTCCCTATATTTCAGTATCTGATTTTTAATAATTCTTGAATAATGCCTTATTCTTTACCCATCTTTATGTTACTCCCCAAGGACATAAAGACTTCGACTTAGCACAACTCATCTTTTTAGATTGGTCTGTGAAAGATCATTTTACAATGCACTGTCTTATAATGTACATTTAGTACATTTAAAATTATGTGTAAGCATTACAGACTTTCTGTCCCAGGTTATATGTCCAGTCTTTACCAATACATCTATTGATTAATTGATTATCCTTCAACTGTCTCACAGTTGAGTCTCACTACTTTGTTCAATCATTCCTGGCCGGTTTCCATTCATGCAGTAACTGGTTTATATTACTATCACAGAATCACAGTGCAGAAGAGGCCCTTCAGCCCATCATGTCTGCACCGACACATGAGAAACACCTGACCTACCTACCTAATCCCATTTACCAGCACTTGGCCCATAGCCTTGAATGTTATGACGTGCCAAGTGCTCATCCAGGTACTTTTTAAAGGATGTGAGGCAACCCGCCTCCACCACCCTCCCAGGCAGCGCATTCCAGACCGTCACCACCCTCTGGGTAAAAAGGTTTTTCCTCACATCCCCCCTAAACCTCCTGCCCCTCACCTTGAACTTATGCCCCCTTGTGATTGACCCTTCAACTAAGGGGAACAGCTGCTCCCTATCCACCCTGTCCGTGCCCCTCATAATCTTGTACACCTTGATCAGGTCGCCCCTCAGTCTTCTCTACTCCAATGAAAACAACCCAAGTCTATCCAACCTCTCTTCATAACGTGAATATCATCCCAGGCAACATCCTGGTGAATCTCCTCTGCACCCCCTCCAGTGCAATCACATCCTTCCTATAATGTGGCGACCAGAACTGCACACAGTACTCCAGTTGTGGCCTCACCAAGGTTCTATACCACTCCAACATGACTTCCCTACTTTTGTAAACTATGCCTCGATTGATAAAGGCAAATGTCCCTTATGCCTTTTTCACCACCCCACTAACATGCCCCTCCACCTTCAGAGATCTATGGACACACACGCCAAGGTCCCTTTGTTCCTCAGAACTTCCTAGTGCCGTGCCATTCATTGAATACTTCCTTGTCAAATTACTCCTTCCAAAGTGTATCACCTCACACTTTTCAGGGTTAAATTCCATCTGCCACTTATCGGCCCATTTGACCATCCCGTCTATATCTTCCTGTAGCCCAAGACACTCAACCTCACTGTTAACCACCCAGCCAATCTTTGTGTCATCCGCAAACTAACTAATCCTACCCCCCCGCATCATCATCTATGTCATTTATATAAATGACAAATAACAGGGGACCGAGCACAGATCCCCAGATCCCTGTGGTACGCCACTGGACACTGGCTTCCAGTCACTAAAGCATCCTGTCATCACCCTCTGCCTCCTACAACTAAGCCAATTTTGAATCCACCTCATCAAATCACCCTGTATCCCATGTACATTTGCCTTCTTTCTAAGTCTCCCATGTGGGACCTTGTCAAAGGCTTTGCTGAAATCCATATAAACTACATCAACTGCACTACCCTCATCGACACACCTGGTCACCTCCTCAAAAAATTCAATCAAATTTGTTAGGCATGACCTCCCTCTGACAAAGCCATGCTGACTATCCCTGATCAAACCTTGCCTCTCCAAGTGGAGATAGATACTCTCCTTCAGAAATTTCTCCAATAGTTTCCCTGACGTGAGACTCACTGGCCTGTAGTTCCCTGGCTTACCTCTACAACACTTCTTAAATAGTAGAACCACATTAGCTCTTCTCCAGTCCTCTGGCACCTCCCCCTTGGCCAGAGAGGAATTAAAAATTTGGGTCAGAGCCCCTGCGATCTCCTCCCTTGCCTCCCTCAGCAGTCTGGGACACAAATCATCCGGACCTGAAGATTTGTTCACTTTTAAGCCTGCCAACACCTCCAATACCTTGTCACTCCCCATATCAATTTGCTTAAGAACCTTGCAGTCTCTCTCCCCGAGTTCAATAACCTTCATCCTCACTCTCTTGGGTGAAGACGGATATGAAGTATTCATTCAACACTCGAGCGATGTCCTCTGGCTCCACCCATAGATTGCCTCCTTTGTCCCTAACGGGGCCTACTCTTTCCCTGGTTATCCTCTTCCCATTGATATACTTATAGAATATCTTGGGATTTTCCCTACTTTTACCAGCCAGAGGTTTCTCATATCCCCTCTTTGCTCTCCTAATTGCCTTCTTAAGCTCCACCCTGCACTGTCTGTACGCCACTAATGCCTCTGCTGATTTGCTTCCCTTGTACCTGCTAAAAGCCTCTCTTTTCCTTCTCATCATAACCTGAACATCTCTGGTCATCCATGTCTCCTGGATTAGTTCAAAATGGCTTCTTGACCTGTTAGCTTACTAACGTCTGTTAGTTCCATCTATGGCCCAATCACAGTTGTTACAATAGACAGTCAAGTCACAATAGTTACATTGACAGCCAACAAAACTGACAAAATTACTCCGGTTACAGTATCTCTCAGGAGGTGGAATCGGTTGATCTGCCGTTCTGCTTTGGGCTGCATTAGAGGGCTTAAGTTGGTGTTTGGTGAGTTGAGGGAGTTCAGTGAAGAGGGAAGGAGGTGATCCTTTCATTTTCTATCTTTTCTCTGCCTGCAGTAGCTGACTCTTACTTTGCTACAGTGGAAGCCTGTAAAGCAGCAGGAGTTAGGTGAGAAAGAGAGAGCCCAAAAAGGCAGAGAGAGGGAGAGCCAGGAGTTTACAGAGAAAATCAAAAGTGACATGACAGGAGTCCCATAAGTTGATTAGTTGGTAAGTATAGGCCTTTCCGGACTCACCACAGAGAAGAGAGACAATTGGTAAGTGACAGGTTGGTTATTATATTGTACCATACTGTAGTAAACAGTTTATATAAAGTTTAAGATATGGGAGTGCAGCTTGGCCATGTGGAATGTGCATCCTGCAAGATGTGGTAACTTGTGCAGGCACAAAGTGCCATCGATGACTATATCTGTAGGAAGTATCACCAGCTGGAGAAACTTGAGCTGCAGGTTGCGGAACTTGAGCAGCGGCTGGAGTCTGTGGTGCAGCGGCTGGAGTCTGTGGTGCATCCACAAGGCTGAGGATTATGTGGATAGCACGTTAAGAAAGGTGGTCACACCACAGCTAAGAAGTACACAGGCAGAGAGGGAATGGGTGATCTCCATCGTACCTGAGAGAAACAGGCAGGAAGTGCAGAAATCCCCTGAGGTTATCTTGCTCTCTAACCGCTTTTCTATTTTGGATACTGCTGAGCAAGATGGTCCCTCAGAGGACTGTAACAAGAGCCAAGATTGTGGCTCAGCTGCACAAGAGAGAGCAGAAAGTGTGGAAAAGGTATAGTGGTAGGGGATTCCATAGTTAGGGGAGCAGACAGTTGTTTCTACAGCTATAGACCTGACTCCAGGATGGTATGTTGCCTCCCTGGTGCCAGGGTCAAGGATGTCACAGAGTGGCTGCAGGACATTCTTTTGGCAGAGGGTGAACAGCCAGAGGTCATGATGCACATTGGGACCAATGACATAGGTAGGAAAAGGAATGAGGTCCTGAAAGCAGATTTTAGGGAGTTAGGGAGGGAATTAAAGAGCAGGACCTCAAGAGTAGTAATCCCAGGATTACTCCCAGTGCCATGTGCTCGTAAACATAACAATAGAAATATTGAGCTGTTCAACATTTGGCTGGAGAAATGGAGTAGGAGGGAGGACTTTAGATTTCTGAGGCATTAGGATTGGTTCTGTGGCAGGTGGGATCTGTACAAGAAGGACAGGTTATACCTTAACAGGACTGGGACTAATGTCTTTGTTGGGAGGTTTGCTAGTGCTGTTGGGGAGGGTTTAAACTAGATTGGGAGAGGGGTAGGAACCTGAAGGAAAAATCAGATTGGAGAGCAGAAAAACTGCCAGTGGGAAGTAGTGAAGTATTAACTGATAAGGGGGATACATCAGAGAGTAGCACCGACGTAAATAGAATACTTAGGGAGTTTGATAGAATCAGAGTAGGGAATAGTAAGTCATTGGATGGGGTCAGATTGGTCAAGACATTGCCCTGAGGAATGAGTCAGCAAATGGCTGTCACTTATTCTGTTCAATTGAAATAGACACAATCTTTGTACATGTTCTTTCTGTCTGCAAAGAACAGGGCCTTGTGTATTAATATATGTAGCTTCCAGTAGACGCAATGCACCACATTGCAAGCCTGACTGGCAATCTTAAATTGGTTGTGAGTGTAATTCTAAGTTCATTGAGAGTTACTTAGCAAATGTCCAATTGTAGAATCACATCTAATGTTGGCCACTGTGTTTTGAGTTTTGCAAGCACGGGCTGGTTGTCTACAGTCTGTACCCTGCCCGTTGTGAACAGCGGCTGGGACATGCAGTTTGATAAGATCTGCCAGTCTTTGGGATGTACAGCCTACATACCCAGCATCACACTGGCACTGAAATTTATATACCACATTACTCATTTGTGTGATAGGTAAAATGTCTTTTTGGCTTGATGGCAGCATTCTGTTAGTGGTGACTACCATTCATGTTGCTGCTACATAGTAGCAGCATGAAACTGCTAGCTTCATCTGTTGCATACATTTTTCAGATACCTTGCCCTTCCTGAGGTAGACTGGGCACTTTTCAGGGTCGAAAGTGACAGCAGAAAGTTCTCAGTACCATTTGAACTTAAATTCCAATTTTGTTCATTTGAGACTTTAACCATTCAGGCAATAGGAAACAAGTGATTCAGGAAACTTTAATAAGTTCTAAGTTCATACTTATCACAGCAGGGCAGTGACTTTACAGGCGTACTACGGTTCTTGCTTCCCGGTTCAGCTTTGGATGCAGGTCGACACTTGGTCTTCTTTCTCTCTCTGGAGCCTTCTGGTTTTCTGCTTTCAGCCAACAAGCAGTTTTCAGTTTCAAATTCAGCGCGGC